>NW_011346986.1:0-20141 GCF_000735185.1 Notothenia coriiceps | reverse complement strand
CCCAGCTCCCTACAGGTCATTGACTAGGTCCCCCCGTGTGGTTCTGGGATCTTTGCTCACCGTTCTTGTGATCATTTTGACCCCACGGGGTGAGATCTTGCGTGGAGCCCCAGATCGAGGGAGATTATCAGTGGTCTTGTATGTCTTCCATTTTCTAATAATTGCTCCCACAGTAGATTTCTTCACACCAAGCTGCTTACCTATTGCAGATTCAGTCTTCCCAGCCTGGTGCAGGTCTACAATTTTGTTTCTGGTGTCCTTTGACAGCTCTTTGGTCTTGGCCATAGTGGAGTTTGGAGTGTGACTGTTTGAGGTTGTGGACAGGTGTCTTTTATACTGATAACGAGTTCAAACAGGTGCCATTAATACAGTTAACAAGTGGAGGACAGAGGAGGCTAATAAAGAAGAAGTTACAGGTCTGTGAGAGCCAGAAATCTTGTTTGTTTGTTGGTGACCAAATACTTATTTTACCGAGGAATTTACCAATTAATTAATTCAAAATCCTACAATGTGATTTCCTGGATTCTTTCCCCCCATTCTGTCTCTCATAGTTGAAGTGTACCTAGGATGAAAATGACAGGCCTCTCTCATCTTTTTAAGTGGGAGAACTTGCACAATTGGTGGCTGACTAAATACTTTTTTGCCCCACTGTATGTGTGATATTGTGAAGGTTTGCTCGCTAATGCGATTCATAATTATAAATATATTCTCTCTTTCTCCTTTCTTTTACTTCAAATGTTTTTTGTGTACACTTTTAGTTCACGGATACATTTAAATATATATTTTTTACACACAGTAAACCATGTCCACATTGGAACACAGGACGCTGAATAATACGAGTATGTGATTCCTAAATGCCATTGTAATAAACTATTTTGAATACATTTTTCATTCTGCATTATCCTTTAGTAACAAGTCCCATTTATGGCTCTAATATTTACTGTGTAGTGTTGAAAGGAGTCTCCATTTCAAACAAGCCAGATTGAAAAGTCAGCCTGTTAGACCTGTTAGCTAACATTAGCTTAATTTAGTAGCTAGCTAGCTGACAACATTTTACTGGACAAAATTGACTGTTACAGATCCTACATTGTTTATAAAAGTGTCCTTTGACAGAGCAATGTGGATAAAAAGGTTGGAACACTTATGGTTTACGCTAATGTCAGGATTGAACCTTTCTGAGATGATAGAGTGAGATCTGCAAGAACGTAGCATGTGTTGCTTCCAGGAAAATGCCGGAATTTTGTAATATGATATGGTGTGGTGGCCAAATTGAAATTAAAAGGGTAGGCTTTTAAACATGATCGGATTATTTCCATGATTATGCTTAACTTCCTGGCCAGCATCAAAGCTTTCATTTCCTGTTGCAAGTATGATAATAATAGCATTAATGGGATAATGTCTGGCAGAACAGTTCTCCTAGAAGGAAACGAGAAGCTGATTGCACCATTTTTATTTCTTTTTTTTACCTCAAGCTTAAATGATCTATATGTTAGACCCATACAGTTCAAATCAACATTATTTTTTTGTGAAAATGGGACAGACTTAGACTAGGAGTTCATTAAGTACTCCTTAATACCTTAAGTAAAGACACAGTATAGTGATTTCTATTTTATACTGTAGCCTACTCTAATTCCCACATGCCCAAATGAAGTTAATATCCACAAATATATTCAGAAATGATAATTAACTTTAACTTCAAATGTGAAAAAAAGGTAGATGTGTGCGGACTTATACTAACATCAATGCTAGCTTTCCTTTTTATTTACTATGTAGCATTTTCGGGGAAAAATAGGGAGCTTCAAAACATCCTGTTGTAGTTAATGGGTTATTAATAATAAGCAAAAGCAAAAGGTAAATGAGATAATAACTTATTATCTCATTTACCTTTTGCTGGCTCTGGTGTGAACCTAAGTCTTTGCACATTTCCAAACACAGGATAAATGCAGCGTATAATCAAAATAAAAAACGTTCAAAGGAATTGCTCCAACTTTCAATTTACACGATTATTTAAAACATTTATTTTACATGTATAATCCCTGATCCATGATGCTCCATATTGATATAAAAGTGGATTTATATTTGAATTTGGAGGTTAGCTTTCACATGCCTGTATGTGGTCCATTAGAGTCACAGGAGAAGCAGCTGTTCCTAATATTTTGTACAGTCAGTGTCGTTTTTTTCTTCTAAAAGCAACATTATCCAGCGATGGCTCCGTCCAAAGTCATCATTTACCTTTTACGCATCACAGAGCAGACCTTTCTAAGCAAATATTTTTTATAGTGAATATAAAATATTCTGCGCACATGCGTCTTGCAGGAAATGAACCCAGAACTCTAATGTTCCACACGTCATATGATATCCTCCATAGTAAAATCACATTTATGTCGAGCACATACTCAACACATGTGTAGGCTGCAGTTATGTGGCACAATGAGTAGTTTCCTTATTTGTGCTAAGTCATTGGGAAAGTCTGCAAGAAAATGTTGATTCAAAATGATGTCTCGTTTTGAACTGGAGCATATGCAGATTAATTCCATAACGCTTTATGTTAAAGTAGGCATGATACAAGATGACTACATTTCTGTTTTCTTCAAGTTTCAACCCCTCTTTGTTGGGAGGGAAGCGTGATAAATAACGTTGTTCTTCTTTTTAAGTGACCACTTATGGTTGGTAGAATAATGACTCCCTATTGAGCAAAGACTCAGGTAGTGTGACATTGCTAACGTGCCACGTAGCGACTTGAAAGTTGGTGGATGAATGGAAAGTGAAGCCTGCTGTCCAGATCCCATCTCCTACAAACATTTAATTAATTCTTCTTTTAATAATGTCAACAGTTTCTCTTCAACCTACACCAAGTGGTTTTAGTTACTTAAGTCGTTATTGACGCTATGGCGAATGATGTAATCCTACTGACCAATGTACAGATTAGGAAATGCTTATATGGATTGTTTCTTAAGGCCGTGACAGATTACTTGCCCTGTCATTTTGCTTAGAGGACATTCCTGGCACAGGCAGGAAGCGTACCGTGTGGGAAGTTTGCTTTACATATACTTACATCTACTGTACAGCAGCACATGTGTTGAATGTAGCAGTTTAAGCACATATCTTCATACCCCAAGGGACAGGTTGGACCACTGCTCTTTTGATGACTAAAGCTCATAACACACAACGACACCAGATGTTTTGTATTTGAGTTGGCACTTTAATATTGCAGAAACAAACGTGCAAACTCTAATGTCCCTTACTCTAGAACATTTGAAACCCTCTACAGTCATTCAACTGTTACCTCTCGTAGACCTTAAACCTTAAACAGGGCCTTGAGGAGTGTATTACAATTATTCAAATTTGATTTGCCATATCCGTTTTTTAAGTCAGTCTGGAGTCAGACATTTCTTGGAAAAGAAAAAACTAAATCCATGGAAAATCTGCCTTCAATAGCTCTACTAGGAAAAACATACAGCTATAAATTTACTGATAAGACTCAAACCTCAAGACGAGAGTGGTTTCTCTGGAGACACAGGCTGGATCGCAGATGTTCTTACTTTACCACTGCGGAAAGTAGAAAGAAAGCAATAGCAAACTTCTTAAACAACATGAAGTGAAAGGGTCCTTGTTTCCCTTGTTCCATGTACTGCTTATTCCCTTTGCTTTTTTGTTGAAAAAAGGTCAACAAAGCTCTTAATAAATTAAATTCACTAAATTCTTGCGATGTGACTTTCTCAATTCTTTACTCTCTATCTTCCTGAAGGTTCCCCATCAGCATCGCCTTTCTGTGGATGTGATTCCAGAGTTGAAGAGCTCACATAACTACTGCAGGAACCCTGGAGGAATCAGCGACAAGCCCTGGTGTTACACCTCAAATCACAACATACGCTGGGAGTACTGCGCTGTGCCGCATTGTGGGGAGACAGTCATAGCATCAGGTACAGTCTTCTGCCGCCTTTTTTCGACAAAAAACCCACCAGTCAAAGAGAACGTATAGGATGTTCCCAATTAGCTGCTGCCAAACAGCCCACCAACAACTGTTTTTGTTAATCAAGATATTGTTTCAGTTCAGTCGAAAAGTCATACAGCACCTCGTCTTTACATTTTCTTTAAATGTTTCTTAGTGTTGACTCCAGAGGCACAATCCCCTCGTCAGACTCCTCGTCTCCCTCCCACGGCATCGGTGTCTTCCCCGGCTTACTCCATGTCCGTCATCGTCATCCTCCTGACTGCACTTGCAGCCTCAGTCTTCCTCATCATTGGCATCCTCGCCTGCCGCAGACAGAGGAAGCAGTGGAGAAACCGGAAGAGGTGAGATAAATGCGATACATGAGGTATGATGAAATTCCTTTGAAGAAATGATGACACCAGTACCGTTAACGAGAGAGAACATTTGAAACCCATCCTGTGAACAGAAGCATTCAGCTGGGTAAAAAAGATCAATACTACCCAATACTGTTTTTGTTGTTTTTGTTGATAACTTAAACAATAGAAAGCATTGAAAAAAGCACAATCCTAAATTCAACCTTGAACCTTTGTTTTTGTATTTCTCACTCCCTCTTTCTTTCAACAGAGAGATTGAGATCCCGACCTTGACCGCTCTTCCATCAGAGCTCCTGCTTGATCGACTACACCCCAACCCCATGTACCAGCGGGTTCCCCTACTGCTGAACTCAAAGCTTCTGGCCCTTGAGTATCCTCGAAATAACATTCAATATGTCAGAGATATTGGAGAAGGAGCCTTCGGACGGGTTTTCCAGGCCAGGTGAGGGGGGAGGCAATGGGGAAACAGATGTTGCCTATATCGATTCAATTGGAAATTCAAAGGAGAGAAAAAAAAAAAAAGAGTTAAACATTGATGAGGAGAAGAAGAGTTTGAAGAGCCTTCCACTCTGAAAAAGTGCAATGAACATTAGATAGACACATTTTTGTTTGCCATGTCATCCCAGTGGGCTTACATGATGTACTGTAGTGGATATCTCTCAGGCACAGGAAGAGAAAGGGTCAGACAGGATTTGGACAGAGTGAGTTGGTAAGAGTGTCTTATCGGGGCCACTTCTCTTTCTGAGAACTGCTGCATCACTTACAAAGTCACAAGGAGAGCTGCTACAGGTGTCAAGTTTACTCCACAGTGACGCTGTTCACAGCAAGCGCAAATGTGTCCAACTAATCCCTATGATAAATACCAGACCTGGGTCATACAGTAGTCAACATTTTTAAAATGTCATAAATCAACAATATGCACACCCACATCTATATTTTAGGTGTCTTTAGATGTCCTTCTTAAAGAGTGAGGGTCAACCCTCAAAAAAATGGAGGAGGTGCAATATATCTTAAATATGGTATGGTCACTTTTTGAAGATAAAAGGAAGGATAGCAGAATCATGGAATAACTACTGGCTTGATTGTCATGAAACTTGGTGGAAGGGTGTTACATTTGCCTAGGAAATATCCATTAAATAAGGAGTGCATCCACATTATGGGTTGGATACACACATATTTGGAGCACAGCATATTAATTGGGGTTAATAATAGTACAGTTAGCACAGTATTCTACTAGTTGATGGCATTTCCACAGTAGCACCAGAATGTAGCCATGCAGATCTGGGAGACGTCCTTCAGGCTTGCTGGTAATCCCTTAATGAACACTGGAATGGTGTAATATATGGACACCCCTGAGAACATAATACACACTCACTAAGACACAAGTCAAAGAGCACAAACACACACATATACACTACACTCATACCTGCATGCCTGACCAAAAACAGGCAATGAATGTGCAAATACAAACTATATTCTGCATATGCACTCAATGAGTATAGATTAACAATCCTAGAAACACACAGGCAGCACATGCATTTGGTGGTGTATATTCATGCATACATGAACACACACATATACATGCAACAATATACTCAGAGACCTAAATATACCAGAGGAATAAATAACTTCCCTGACAGATGGGCTTTAATCTGTGTGTTCCCAATGTGCGCTGGTGTGTGTGTGTGAAAACTATATATAAATCCACACTGAGAAACAACGTGTTGACTTTAGTTTGCCCCTCTAGTGAGCCAACACATGAAGTGTGTGTGTGCATGTGTTCCCTCCAAGTGATTGACATCTACAGTGCCAGCAGATATGCAGTTGCGGTGTTATGCTAGAATGCTTGTTTTTTGCCGAACAATGTCTTTTTTACACAGACATATCCATATATACACACATACTATAAACAAAAACAGAGGACTGTTTATGAGCATTGTGTTTGATTCTTTTGGTGTGTGTGTTTGTTGCAGAGCACCAGGCCTGCTGCCAATGGAGTCGTTCACAATGGTGGCCGTGAAGATGCTGAAGGAGGAGGCCTCAGCTGACATGCAGAATGATTTCCAGCGAGAGGCAGCACTGATGGCTCAGTTCGACCATCCCAACATCGTTCGTCTCCTAGGTACGTCTCACAGCTGGTCGTTGTACCAGTGTGTGGAAAGTGCAAAACAAAATTACATAAAAAACAGGCTTTCCTGGTTCAGATAAATCCATTTTAATGTTGTAGGAGTTCAATGTTAAACCAGTGTACTAGTCTTATGTGTAAAATGTTTTTATTGTGAAGTATCATCTTCAAAATGACAGAAAATTATATTGTAATGCTTATTACCAGTAGAAGAATAAACTCTTGAAAAAAGGTAATGTGTACGCAGTTAAAAAGAGTGTTGAAGGTGATGTTAACTTGTTTACCTATTTTCCACATCCTCCCTTGTGAAAAATGATTATAAAATGCCTTAGAAGGGAGTCTCGATAAGAGTAAACCAATAAACCAAATATAGTCTACACGGGTCTAGAATATAAGTTATTGTACGGAAGAGATTGGACAACAAAACTAAAATTTGCCTCGAAACATGTAACATTGTAGAAAAGTGTTTTTTTATGTCCACTCCAGCTAGGTCTCAGAAGTAAAGAGAAGAAACGTAGACTTCAAAGGCCAAGAGAGCAGAGTTTGTAGCTGACAGAATCTGCAACAATGAGGTCTTGAATTCATTGAAGAAAAATCAGAGTGCCTTAGGTGTGCAGTTCTCCACCCCTCTTAAAACCTATAGAAAGGGCAGAGTCACACTCTGATTGGCTGAGAGGATCAATGCACCCAGTTGCTCTCAATTCTGAATTAGCAACCAACAGGTGTTCTGAATAACCTGCAATCAACTCAGGAGTCATTCTGCTTAAATGAACTTGGCGAAAACAGAAGTACCAAAGATTAAACTGACTCCTATGGCAACATGTAAAGTGGAGTAATACTCAATACCCATTTTTTTTTCCTTAAGATTATTCAATCACTCACTGTAATTCTTCTGAATGAAGTCTTTGTCCTTGTTTCAGTGTATTGCTATAAAACCTGCTAGAGATAAGGATATGACTGTATGCCAGTAAACAAGAGCTGCTCGACAGTTAATGTGCCTTTCTTGGCCAGATTGAAACAAATGTCCTCTATTAAAGCTTATCAGCACTAATACAGTATATCTAATCTAATACAAACTGCTCTCATCTAAATATTCTTCCAGGAAGACATTTAGAGATACAACTCACTCTATTTGACACTGAGTAAACAAGGCCATAGATCGACCACTGTGCTGAAACAGGTTTGTTGACTTTGGTCCATCTAGTAGTGGCTCCAGTGATGGTCAAATATATTTTTTAAATTCTTAAGGAAAAGCTTTTTCTTTCTAGATTATATCAAACGATTGTACTGTATCTTGTGTGTTCTGTTTAGAGAGTGGCGAACTCTCTGCTGCACATGAAACCAGAGTTGATCAAATGAACCTCTAATTACCCCCATGACTAATAATATAGTGCAAATGATGCATAAAATATCATCCATAACATGCTTGTGTCAGAATTAGAGATGTCTGCTTGTCATATGTTGTCGCATGTGCAGGACGGGTCCTCCGTGTTCTGTACACTGAGCGATAGAGAAAAGCATTTTGAGCAAGCTACTGACCTTCAGCTGAGGCTGCTACTGTTGCCTTGCAGTCCTTTGTGTGTACACACACACACACACACACACACACACACACACACACACACACACACACACACACACACACACACACACACACACACACACACTCAAGGGAGCAGAAATCAGAGCTGGTTCTCTGGGGAACTGTCCCCGCTCGGTGACCCATAGGACTTGAACTAACTGAGCATGACCCCCAAGCCTCCTCTTCTCCCAAAGGTTCACTGCGAGCATGTCGTTGTTTGTGTTCTGACATATCTGTTAGAGAACAAAGTATTAGAGCTAGAAGGGAAGGATTATTGAATGATCTAACAAAACACATGCAAAACAGCTGCAAAGAGACAACAAGGGTAAAACAATTAAAAAAGGATATACAACAATGTGACTAGAGACTCAAAATGTCCCCAAAGCAACACAAAAACACAACAAGGAGACCACAAAGAGAATTTTAATGACTACAAAAAGACACAAAATATCTCCAGAGAAAGAATATGACTATCAAATGACTGCAAAGGGACATCGAAAGAATAAAAACAGTCATAAAAAAGTACAAAGAGACTTTAAACGACTGGAGAAAAGGGGAAAAACAATGACGGACCAAACATTTGAAGAACACATTTAGTATTAGTCGTAAAAAAAAAAAAAATACCAAGAGCCACAAAATGACCAAACAGAGACTCAAACAATAATAAAAAAAGCCAAAACAACGATAAATGATGTTTTAGTTTTCCAATTTAAAGGTGCTTAATGCCAAATTGTATCACTGTAAACCAGACCGTGTGAATGTACATGTTCTTTTTTGTCCAGATCTATTTTCTTGTCTGCAAACCTGGTAGGTTGTTATGAAATGGCCTACATAGCCATAAAGTACTCACAATGTGATGAATGCCAAGTCACATTAAATGGCACATCTACAACTTCTGCAGGACTGTTGGCGCTCTGCACAGCCTTAACTGTGTGTGCACAAATTCCTTAAAGCCCTGTAAGCATAAACAGGAATGCATAAATAAACAGGTAGACAGCAACTCTTTTATGGAGTTAAAGTAAACAAGTAGTAAATAAATAGAATGAATTTGGACGTGCCATGCTAGAATATTCTCCGATGTTCCATTACGCCTTCATTTATGTCCACCATACTTGATGGAAATTCATTCAGGAATGATGAAACAATAAAACATTTTTCAACATCGAGTGCAATCAAGTTCAAAAACGTCCATTAAGTTCTTTGTATAGTTACTCTGGGATTGTCAGGAAGTGCTGCCACTCCAGGACACTCCCAATTTTTGAAATCCTCTTTTAATTGCCCTCCAGAAGAACATAAGGTTAATTTAAAAACACACTGTGTTTACATGACTGGACTATTTATGTAAGACTGTACATCCTCTATGCGTAAGAGTTTATTTGTGCGCATCAAAGTCGTCTGTGTTTATGTCTAGTCCGAATATTCATTTACCTTTAACAGAGAATGAACTCACTGTATGATAGTGTGGAAGATAAACTCACTTTAGATTCAGCGTGGTTTAATGATGTCACAGATGTGTTCATGTGGTTGAGTATTTGTGTTTGTATTCAAACCTTAGATGATTTTATATCATGATCCATGCTCTCCCCCCAGGTGTGTGTGCAGTGGGTAAACCCATGTGTCTGATGTTTGAATACATGGCCCATGGCGACCTCAATGAGTTCCTGCGTCGCCGATCTCCAACCCAATCGGTGCGCACCCTGAGCCGCGCCAGCCTATCGGGACGCAGCTTCTCCTCTGAGCTGGAGGCGGTACTTCTCACCTGTGATGAGCAGCTGTTGATATCCACGGAGATCGCCGCAGGAATGGCCTACCTGTCGGAGCGCAAGTTCGTGCATCGTGACCTCGCAACCCGGAACTGCCTGGTTGGGGAGGACATGGTGGTGAAGATCGCCGACTTTGGCCTGTCCAGAAACATCTACTCGGCCGATTACTACAAAGCCAACGAGAATGACGCCATCCCGATTCGCTGGATGCCCCCAGAGTCTATTTTCTATAACCGCTACACCACTGAATCGGACGTGTGGGCCTATGGGGTGGTGCTATGGGAGATCTTCTCCAATGGGATGCAGCCTTACTACGGTATGGGTCATGAGGAGGTCATCTATTACGTGAGGGATGGTCACATCCTCGGCTGTCCTGAGAACTGTCCTCTGGAGCTGTACAATCTGATGAGGCTCTGTTGGAGCACACACCCGTCAGATAGGCCCAGCTTCAGCAGTATACACAGGATACTGGAGCGCATGCATCAAGGCACACAAAGCAATAATGCTGACACGGAGCCTGACTGTTAACATGTGGACTTTTCCACAAAAAAAAAATGCTGTCCCCCGACACGTTGACTCATGTAAAGATGGTGCCTAAAAACACATGTTAAAGGAACATTGGCACTGAGCCCAAGCATACAAAGAGTACTCAAACAGTAAAGTGATTTGATTCATTTTCCTTGCACGATTTTCAGTAGACCCAAACTGCCACTGCTATGGTTTGTATATTATAAACAGCTCTCATTTTTGGTAATTTGCACATTTCCTTCATTATTTGAGTGTGTTAGTGGTGAGTGTTTTTTTGTTTTCCTTTTTTTAAAAGACAGGAAACAGAGAAAGAGGATAGGACTCTAATTTGAACCGCGGACACTACGATAATGACTCTAGCTACTGAATCTTGAATTGTTTTTAAGGGATGTCAAAGGTGTTTCAATGCTGACCATTCACCAGCATACATCCATTACCAGGTCTTATTCTTATCTATGTTAAATGAACAGACCAGACACTAACGTTCAGCAAATGTTTCTGCGGGTTTGTTCGCATCATCATGTGTTTTTTTGTGTTACCTGGGCCAGACGCGCCACAGAGGTTTTTATTAATTTAGACGTTTATATTCAATTTTTTCTTTTGAAACATTGTACAGCAATTCAGATATGCTAATTTTAAATTAATTTGCTTTGCATTGACTCTGTATGTAGTTGCGCGATGGGAAAAATGTACTTCACGTACTTCACTGAAGCCCAGAGCCTGAACTTTTGAATACTTGTTACTATATCACGCAGATATAGCCATAACCCTTTTTCACCACTCAAACATTATGCTTCATTTATTGCATGACTGCTTGTTTTTTTTCTCCCTCTTTATGTTTGAACTGTTGCAAATGTTTTCTGACTTAGCATTATGTTAAGAAAGAGAATGGGAAAGGACAGGTAACGCTTCATAGTAACTACGTTTGAAACACCTTTGTTGTTTTTGTCACCTACTGTATAGCGAATTCCATAGTGGCACACAATCACTTTAAACCATTGCTGTTGATTGTTTTTTATAGAAAAGTTGCTATTCCATTTTTGGGCATTTTCATTGTTGTTTCGATCTTTGTCTGTTTTTTGTGTTCATTTTACTTTGTTTGACACACAGAGTTTGACCTAACGAGTACATTTCAGCTGCATTGGTAAAAATAGTCTGAAGTTCATTAATGACTTCTTCAAACGTGCGTCATCATCAGCCCACAAGTCATAAAGAGATTTGTTAATTTTGCGAAATACTCATTAACTTAATGTATTACTGTGCCTTAAAATAGTTTCTTATGTAAGTGATGAATGACCTCCCCAATGTTTTTAAATAACCTCGTAATGAAAGAGTAAACCTTTCATTGTTTCCTACAAAGATAGAAAACTCTCTCTTTTAGATGTAACTTTGATCTCTGGTGTCATTTCAACTGTTTTAAATTAGAGTTAAATGATTACGTATTTTAGGACTGAATTACAAACATCTGTTGTGTAATCAGTCTTGTTTGTCAATTGGATTACTCAAAGCTGTTTTTGTTTTCTTGAAATGCTTTTCAGATGAATGTTGATTTTTTTCATTTGAAATATTCTGTATGAAGTCACGTTTTGGATATTTGTTAAATTACATAATGATGCAGGTTTATAAAGTATGATGTTTAAATGTATTGCTTGCAAATAAAAGTAATAATTTAAGAAATTTGCATACTGGAAAATACCATATTTATTTTTACACAAGTGTGCATGCATCCTCAATGCTGACAAGTCTGACCAAAACCCCTCTACATAGAAAAACAGCTGGATGAAGATGAATAAATGTAAATGTGCCGTATTACTTTGGATAATTAATTACAAAATGCATCATCTTGGGACAGCAAATGCCCATACATCAGTTGCTATGCTCAACTCAAGCGATTTGCCACACCTCATAGAAACTAAATGGGAGGTAGCGGCTGCTCCTAGGCTGCTGGGTCCGGTGTGGCTTCATGGTAAGAGTGTGGAACAGCAGTAAAATAAACCCACATCTACAGACCTACCCACACCCAATGTCCTTAAACAACCTCAGTATTATTTGAAGGGCACTAAGGCATTATCACACAGTGGACGATAGACAATTGACTATTCATTTACAGTAGTGGAATGTAACGCAGTACATTTCCTCAAGTTTTGTATTTAAGAACAACTTTGAGTCTTTTATTTAAATGCTACTTCTAACTCTACTACATGTTGGGGGGAAATATTGTACATTTCACTGCACTGCAATTATTTGACAGCTTTAGTAACTTTGAGATTTTTGCATATAAAATACGATTATATAACAAAATCATTGGAAAAAATATTGATAATTTTACATTTTCATGCCAAAGAATATCAACCATTTTAAAAATATGTTTTATTGTGACAGCATTTATCACAATTTTGAACAGACCAAAGTATCATAATAAAACATTTATAATAATACAAATAATTTATCTTTCTTTTATGTAATTAAGAAAACTGTTTAATTGTATGGAAAATGTAAATATTGCAACTGGAAAGACAGAGAGGGCCAGACCCTAAAAGTTATTCATGCTTTATATGCCTCTTTCTCTCAGTTTATTGAATAACAAGCCTCTCCTAACATATGTTTCGTAACAGCCCCCCACCCACAGATTGTAGATGCTGCAGTGTTAACGCTCCCCACCAGAGGGACCAGAGGGGTGAATGAAGCAGGTTGGCCATATGCGAGTCATTTTTAAAGTGAGTGTTTGTGTTTCTTACTGAGAACATTGTATACTTTTGTGAATGTGTCTGCTTCCCAGCGTGTGCAAGTGCTATGGAGGAAGTCAACGTGTGTGTGTTTTTGGGATGCCCAATGTAAACTGTTTAAAGTAGGCAGCGTGGAGTTTAGCCTTGGACCGGTCATCCCTCCTTGATCTAAACTGTGGATCAGACTGTCTTCACTCCCGCTTCCCACTGTGTTCTTCCCTCTCCTCACTTTTTCTCCTCCCACTGATTTCTCTATCTGCTCCATATTTACTCCTTCCTTTCCTTTTGTTTATTTTTTTAAATCTTTTTCCATATTTGTTTAATTTACAACCACCAATGCATTAGATCCAATGCCAAGTAGGGCCACATTCATTGAAATCAATACCAATGTGATTGTTATGAGTTAATTAGTGAATGCATTATTAATATTCTAATTGTGAATGAACATTTATTGACAACAATGCTTTGCCAAACATGCATCCTTTACTTACACATGCGTATTAAATCACTCAAAAGTTTTAAATGGTTAATTCCATGAATGTACATTACTATTTTGCTTTTCCTTGTTGCAGTAGTTTTTTTTCTTTTAAGAGTGCTATCAAATGTGAAAAGTACAACCCATTGAATTTCTAGCGATAACGGCCGACATGGAAACGCAGAAAACGATAACGGGTCCCAAGGTTGGTAGATCTGCGAAGGAACAATCAGGGGGGGGGGCAAACGGCTCCGTGTTTACGCCTCTACGATCATTTCCTGATAAGGATGACGCAATAGCCCCGCCTCTTCCCACCTCTCCTGCTCACCGCCGCGTCCCCGCGCCCCCCGCGTCATTGCTCATGTGTTTCGCCAACAACAATGGCAGATCACAGGGTTGCTTTCGTGCTCCAGATGCTACTGGCCATGCTACAGATCTTAGTGCAACATCTACAGCGCCTCCATCAGCAACAAGTGGAGATGGAGAACATGACCTACATGTTGCTAAGACTACCGCGGGGAATAACCAGAAGGGCAACCAGGAGAATGTCTTGGGTAAGACCGGGCAGAACCAGCAGTTGGTGGGACAATTTATGCTTAAGTGCTAGTGGAGGCTATTCTTCCTGGGGTCCTCACACACTCAAAACATACATAAACATACATACAACAAAATTAAAACAAAACAGCTCCTAATTGCATGCAATTTACAGTGATGTATGAAGTGAAAACTAAAATGGTCATCCAATTATCGACCAATTATACTGAGCCGCATTTTCGGCTCAGTTGAGTCACCCTCCGCAAGGTGAGTTCCCAATGTTCAAAGTGTGAAATTAAAAATAAAATTGGCTGCAACCACTTCCAGACTTTCTTTGAACATGAAGTGCAACAAATAACAAATGTGCAAACGCAGTATCATATATATATATATATATATACTTTCCCATAAGGACCCAACGGTACACGGGTGTCACATGAACTTTAATGTTCTGGAAAGTTACTTATACAGCTTTAGCCTTTATTTTATCTCATGAAGTCCCAGTCTGGTGGGTCATGGTCCAGGTCATGTGATTTTGTGTTCCCATAACAATATAATAATAACATTTATTGGTCAAATTGATATGAAACAAATGAGACAAACATCGGACTTAAACATTCACAGTAAACCCAAAGTGACATATGCACAATTGGAAATATGATTATGATCGGCTCAGTTAATTTAGCTGATTCAATTATATTTAGTTAATATTCTTTATTCTTTAAAGAATGTTCAAACTAATTTAAACCAAAAAAAACATCCTCATTAATGAAGTTATATATAAGAGTTATGTTACCATTAAAGCCCAATGTGACATATATGTCACTTCAGATATTTGACACTACTTGTCAGAAATGTGGTCTATTTAGTTATCTTAATTATGTATGTATCTATATTATTGTATTATAATTATTGATGGATTAATGTGCTCATCACCTTAATGTTGCAGCTGGTAAAGGAGGAGCTGATTTAAATTACATTATATACTGCTGGGTAGCTTGTGAAATTCACCATGGGATCAATAGCATTTTATCTTAACCTATAATGATACAAGATTATATTTTGTAGTATTCTGAATCTTCAAAATGACTAAAGTTATCAAATAAATGTAGCGTAATATAAAGTACACTATTTGCCTGAATGGGAGTGGAGCAGTACAGTACTTAAGTAAATATACTTTGTTACTGTCTACCGCTGTTCATTGTTCAAGATTGAAATGTAAATTTGCAAGGCGGTTTTCTGCCCCTCTATTCACATGTAGCCTTTCATATGTGATGGTTTCTTCATTCTCGAACTGTTGTGGAGCAGAGGTATAAAGTTGCAGGATTAGTCTCAAGTACCTCAAGATTGTCCTTAAGTACACGCTACTCTCTACCACTGTTCATTGTTCATTTACCTATTTGGAGTCGCCTCGGATAAAAGCATCACATGGAAGAGCACATTTTGCAAGAAGTATGGCCATTATTCAGATGGGTGTTTCTGCCCCTCTGTTCATTCTCCTCCACAATCTGCCTATACGTATTTTAATGTTGTAGCTGTTCAAGATGGTCATTTAAAAAATATACTGCACATAAAAGACAAGACTGTTATTTTTTTTGCAAGGTTTTTTATTAAGAACAAGGTTTACAGTCAAAGGAAATAAAACACCTTGGCTATCAAAAAAATATTCAAACTGTGGAATACAAAATCAAATTGGCTGCTTCAACTTCCAGACTTTCTTTTAACATAAAGTGCAACAAAAAAGTGACGCTCAGTGCTTTATCAGTCCTCTTGAAACAGTGACTGCCTGTATGAAAAAGTGTCCGAGTTTGTTCTTGGTGTGTCGGTCGGTGTAGGCAGGTGTGGCCTTCTTTGCATGAATGGTGATGATTCCTCCTGGAAATGTCCATGTCCACCGCTGCTACTGTGGGGGTGTGCATGAATTAAATCCCTCATCAGAGAAAAGCCATCCCGAATAGTGGCATTCATCTGCTGCATGCCGTCTGCGTTGCGGATGGATGTTTGCTCCATTAACTCCACCATCCTCTTTTTAATTTGGAGGTCTTCCTGCACTGCATGATCAGCAGGATGTTTCCTCTTCAGCTGGTCACTTCTGTGGCCGTTCAGCTGTGCCTTGAATAAACAAGATAATTTTGTTATTATTACACAATAGGACTATAGACACCAGATAACATAAGACCAAAGGCATGTTGTGAAATAGCTCTCAATACCTTCTACTTTTACAAAGCTTAAACATGTTCAGTGTTTCTTTGGAAGGTTCTGTATCATGGTAGCCTATATAGCAAGTCCGTTAAGCTTGAAATCATGAACATACCTGGAGCAGATCCCTGCAGTGCCTTACAACCACAGCAGCTGGCAGACTTTCGCTGGGTTCGCTCGACTCTGGCTGTGGCGAATGCTCCAAACTCTGGGGTGAACTTGGTCCGGAAGACGACTCTTCCAGGTCCCCCGTCTCGATGCCGGAGCTAAGGCCGCGTGTAGCAGACGAGCCACCCCAGACCTCATCACACAGCTCGAAGAACATGAGACATGAGCACTGTCTTATCCTCTCTTTTATTTATTTTATACACCAACTCCTGCATCAGCACTTTTCCCAATAGGCACTTTATTAAGTATGCAGATGATACGGCCCTGGTCAGCCTCCTATTTGATGAGGAAGAGGAGCATGGGCCTGTCCTTGACTTCTTTATTAACTGGTGTGAGAAGTCAAACCTGCTTCTAAACACCTCAAAAACAAAGGAGATGGAAATTGATTTTAGAATAGCACAATCGCCCAACCCTACTCTTTTAAATAGCGAGCCCATTCAATGTGTCACTGAGTACAAGTATCTTGGTGTGGTGTTTGACCACAAGCTCAGATGGGATGTTTGGTCTGAGAAAATAAATGCTAAGTCTCAACAAAGAATGTTTTTTTTACGTAAATTATTGTCTTTTTATGTCGGCAACAGAATGGTTAAGATGTTTTATCATGCTTTTATTGAAAGTGTGCTCTCCTTCGGCATTATATGCTGGTTCAGCAACGCCACTGAGGCACAGAAAAAGTCAGTCAGGAGGGCCATAACATTGTCCAGTAAATTGACAGGAATCTCATTTGCTAATATAGAATGCTTATACAAGGACAGAGTTTTAAAATTGGCACACAATATTGTGAGTGACCTGAGGCACCCACTTGCCTCTTATTTTTGAACTGTTCCGGGCGTAGATATTGTGCCCCTCTGTTCAAAAAGAACAGATCTAGGCTGTCTTTCATCCCACAAGCCATCAAACTCCTGAACCAATGATGGCTAGGACGCGCTGTTTACCCAGCTGTGCCGATATCTGGTTTTCTTATGTCTGTTTGTTTTTTTATCTGTGTCTATGTTGTTGTTAGTGATGTATTGTCTTATCTTTTTAAATGCCTCTGTGATGTGCCGCAACCCATTTTCCCCTAGGGGACTAATAAACAATTTCTTCTTCTTCTTCTTCTTCTTCTTCTTCTTCTTCTTCTTCTTCTTCTTCGTTAGTGATGTATTGTCTTATCTTTTTAAATGCCTCTGTGATGTGCTGCAACCCATTTTCCCCTAGGGGACTAATAAACTATTTCTTCTTCTTCTTCACAACACGTCCTTGGCCACTCCGACGCCCAAGGTCCACCGCCTGCCTGTATTTAATGCAAATTTGCTTTAGTTCGGCGGTAAGCTGGATCTTTGTGATGGCGCTTGCGTCGTGAGGGAAGTCCTTCTCTTCTGTCGGGGTCCTCGGATACTGCACCTGAAATGCATCCCATATATCGCTATATTTAGACCGGCAGGTCTCCCAGTCAACATTCTCCTGTACTTTGGCAGTTTTGTAGTCCAGTGCAGTACAAAATTACCTACCCCACCTTTAAGGGGACTGATGAGAAACGTATTTCCTCTCCGTTAAATATTTCCATGTCCCTTCTTTCATCCCTCTCCATCACCACTGTATCTTATCACTATTTGCAGCCAGTCCCTTCCTCCAGAATCCATTTGCTCTGTCTTATTTGAAATTCATCCTAAAGCCAGCTGCAGATACTTGGACGAAACACTCATTCAGCAAATTAGCGGCCTGTCCTCTTTGCAAACAAGAGGTTTATCTCAATGGAGTTTCTAACTTTCCTGCCAACTTGCAATAGCAGCGGACAGGAGATTTATACTGGCGTGAAAAATGACTTCCTGTTTTGTCATGATAATCTTCTTTGGTTCAGTACATTTTTTACGGCGCAGAAATATAATATTGTCTCAAAGGAAGCTGTGTGTTGAAAATGTCTGAATGTTTCAACAGATCTGCTGCAATTCCTGGATGTCTTGGCATGTTAGCAACTCAGATTCAAATGTCTTTCAGACTTTTCCACACGTCATAGCTTTAACCTATCTGCCACAAATGCGGTGGGGTATTTGACCGAGGGGATGTATTTGTCAGTCAGCGCACCATAATGGGAACCATGGAAAGTGTCTGTATTGACATTGTGACAAAGATGTGACATCCCCCTAATTCAACGACAGTCCAGAGGAACTTCCCGAGCTGCCGCACTGGCTCTGATTGGTCCATTCAGGGAGCAACAGGAAGTAGAGAGACGTATATCAGTCAACTGGAGGCTAGCACTCTACAGCTGTGGAACAACAAACATAGAAGAGTATGCGTTACACACACACAGAAAATTCTTCCCTATAAAAACATTTGGCTGTTGTTGCTAGGGCTGCTGCTTGCTTCATCTCACAGATGACACATAGTGGCCACACTTACAGTATAGCATTAAAAATACACACATACCACAGTTGTGCAGTACTGCATGTTTTGTAGGGTCTGCTTTTTGTCCCATATTGTAATATAAAGTCATTACTTTCTAATGATTCGTTTTCATAAAGTGAGTATACTTGTCCACATTTTTTTTTCTTTTGCAGTGAAAGGCAACTCAAGAACACCAAGGATGAATTAACCTGTTTAGCCCTGAGCATGTTTTTCATATCTCAGGCTCGAAAATGACATTCCCAGAACAAATGACCATATCTTCCCTTCTAAAAGGGTTAAATTAATAATCTTTTTCCTCAAAGTAATGATAAACCTGTGAGTTGGATGTAGAAGAGTCAGAATCAATATAGATGTTTTTTTTTTTAAAGAAAATTTAGATTGAACATAGTAAAAAACTCTAAATTATAGTGTCCGTCCAAAGATCATTTTTTACTTATAGTGAAAACTATGCTTGGATGATGGTAAGGTAGACTACAAGCTTTAGGAATCCAAAGTACAACATATAATAAGTACCCTGTATCAAGATTGATGCAAAACAAGTGACATTTGACCTTTTTAGAGAGGTTTAGCCAAATAAACTCCACCTCTGAGGTGATTTGGGTGGAAATGGGGGTTTTACCGTTTCTCTGGAACCCATTGGTCGATTTTGGTGATTGACATCTCTTTCTGATCATTAGAGCCAATAGAATCGAAGGGGAATCTCCCCACTCACACACATGCTAAAACAAAAAGGTGTGGGCCTCGCGCACGCAGTTTTGCAAGAGAGTGAAGCTGTCTCTAGCTCTGACTTCCAAAAACGGAAAAGCAGGTTTATTGCTTATGGATTATCAGAAATCGTTTCAAAGGGACACAGACACATTGGATTAACCTATGGATTAACTTCAGCAGTGTTTTTATCGTTTTAATGCCATTGAAACCACTTTTGACCAGACTACGACCAGGTAGCCATGTTAGCGTTTTTAGCTACCTATCGCCACATGTTTTGATGTCTGTTCTTGTTAATAGCTTTGCGAGTTCTTATCATGGAGTGATGATGTATGTACCCATCGATTCTGTGTCTCCTCATGATCAGATTGATTGGTTGGGCGTGCAGCTACGATAAGTAATAAGGGTGTTATGAGTGAGTTTCTGTGCAACACCAAGTTAGCATTTTTCGCTCGTGGCTAATTCATAAACTCAGCCAGTGTTTCCCCTATATACTAGGGTGACCAAACGTCCTCTTTTGCCCGGACATGTCCTCTTTTCACGCCCTGTCCGGGTCGTCCGGGGGGGTTTAGTAAATTCATGAAAATGTCCGGGTTCGCGGACCGTTTGCATGTACTTAAATTGACTGGCGAATTGCACAGAA
>NW_011346985.1:0-1601 GCF_000735185.1 Notothenia coriiceps | reverse complement strand
TTTTTGTTTGTAGAAGTGCATCATTCCTTGATTTATTGTAAAATGAATCTGAACTTTTTGATCTGTTATGATGATAAACTGAAGCAATTTCTAAATTAACCCAATTAAGTGAGTTTTAAATTGTCCTACTTAGTTTATAAGGAAATGATGAAGAGGAACAAATTAAATGATTTGAAAATGATATCTCTGTAGGTGCTGTTGGCGGTTCTATTGTTAACAGAAATGTTTATTAAATATGTGTAATGGCAAATGCCAGATATGATTTTCTTACCTGGAATTCTGCCTTTTTGAACAGACTTTTTGATTGAGTCCTAGCTATATTGTCTGCAGTTCTAGGGTTAATATGAATCTAATATGATTGTCATCGGTCTAAATTAGATTTCAAATGATTAACTGTGTATGTAATGAAGATCATAGTGTGGGTTGAATCCATTTTCATAACCACTGTCTTTTAACTGATTTAAATGCGGAAACTGGGCTTATTCATCAGAATTTCCTATGACTTGACTTGCTTGACCTGAGCAATGACTTGACTTGACTTGACTTGCTTGACTCTCATCACAGTGACTTGGGACTTGCTTGATACTTGTAGGTCAAGACTTGAGACTTACTCATGACTTGCACATGTAAGACTTACTCCCACCTCTGGGAAGTATTCAGATTTTTGACTGGAGTAAAAGTAGCGATACTCAATTGTAACAATACTCTGATACATATAAAATGCCTGCATTCAAAGTCTTAATTAAGTAAAAGTACAAAAGTATCGGCAAAATGTACCAAAAGTAAAAGTACTCGTTATGCATAACGGCCAATTTCAGACTCTTATATATTACATTTTCATATAATGATAATTGATGCATTAATGTGCTCATCACAGCTGGTAAAGGTGGAGCTAATGCTTTAAATAGTGCTGCTGGATATCTAATGTCAAAGTTTATTGAAGAATGTATTTATTTTTTGTATTAGTAATAATCTGAATCTGAAAAGTAAATATGAATTAAAGGAGTCAGATAAATATAGGGGAGTAAAAATCACAATACTGGTTGCCACAATGTAGTGTAATAGAAGTATAAAGTATCATAAAATGGAAATACTCAAGTAAAGTACTAGTATTAGGTACTTAGTTGTATTAAACGACTGAATGCTACTCCTTTGATTCAGTCTCTTACCTTGAAGAGTGTGACGTTGATGTCCAAACTCTCTGGAACCTGCCACAGCACCGTGCCTCTGTAGGGGTTTTTGATCCCGGGCTGCCAGCTGTGGAGCTGAGGAACAGAACACACACACAAAGGACTCAGTCTCTACCGCTGCTTCAGTGTCCTCCGGGCTGCACTGAGACACGTTGCAGTAATATCACCATTAAAGAGGTTCAACTTCATATTATTGTTTTCAGCTAACCTGATAGAGTAATGTGAAATATGTTGACATAACACATTTAATTAAAGTCAACGTTTTTCAGGCGGTATTTAAGCATTTGCAGAGCTCACTTTAAATTAAAAAAATCATCTCTTATCGATCTTTTAATTACTAATCAACCCCATAAATATACTGCATCCGGGGTCTTTGCCAATTACCTAAGTGATCATTGTCTAGTTGGTGCT
>NW_011346984.1:0-2765 GCF_000735185.1 Notothenia coriiceps | reverse complement strand
TTAAAGAGTCCTCTCCTGCTGATGTTCAGGTGTATATCAGTATGTAGTGTCTCTACTTTAAAGAGTCCTCTCCGTGTGTGTGTGTGTGTGTGTGTGTGTGTGTGTGTGTGTGTGTGTGTGTGTGTGTGTGTGTGTGTGTGTGTGTGTGTGTGTGTGTGTGACACGTAATACTGGCACTGAGGATTGCTTTCTGTGTCTCTGTCCTGTCTACAAGGACATATGATATGTTCTTTTAGTTCAATTACATCAATTTATGTGGATTTTCTGGTCGGATGACGATGAAAAACCTCAAATTACCTTTTCAGGCAGATTTATTTCTGCATAGCGTAGGCACATTAAAGCCCGATGACATAATGACATAAGACTTACTTTCGCAACATCAAAACATGTTTCCCCACTGCAACTGCTTTATTGTGTCTGTTGAGAGCCCATGTGCACCAGACCAACATATAGACAGACATTTGTTAATTAAACGGTCAATATTTAGATGTTACAATTAACCTCATAAAAAGTCCTGTTTGGGGCAAAGTGGGTCCAGATATAACCTTAAACTGTGCGATAGTGCAGGCGTTGCAGAGAGACACAGAGGGCGAACAGGAAGTGAAACAGGAAGCTGAAGCTGTGGTTTGTATAATCTCTTCTGTAACCTCAGTCTGCTTTTAAAGAGACAGAACAGAGCCACAGTTCAGCCGTATGGATCGTGGTTTTGCAGATAATAAGACCATTCAAAATCGTTGATGTTCAAATTGACACCTGGTTATTGGATTGCATCTATAATATACTATAATTACAAATATTCAGTGACAACCAACAAAGCGACCTCAGACCTGTCACACACCACTTTTAACTCTCTCAGATTTAAATGGACGTGACTTTTTAAAATCAAAGATATGAAAAACATTCTCCCCTCGATTTTGCTCGTAATCCAGCCTCCTTGTTCACACGCCCTTTTCCAGACTGAATGTATGTTATTCCTATTGCTTTAGATGGTGAAAATAGGATTAGTAAACCTGCATAACTAACATACGTTTGGGGAAATTAACAGTACATGTTTTATCATGTATTCACACATATATCTGACATTTTCCACACATTTTAGGACTTTTTTTTAAAATTTCTTTTGCACCTTTCTTGATATTTCTTCACCCATTTCTTTGCATGTCAATGGTCTGGAACTCCTCCATAGACACTGCTTGTGTAAACATGTTAAAGATGACAAAGCTACTTCTTAAAGCTCTTCTCTTTTGAGTTGTGCTTCAGCTTCTCCACAGTCTCAGTGTTCTTAGAGGATGTAGTTTGTGCAGTTTTGAAACAGCGTCTGCAGCAGAGGGTCATTGCAGAAACAGAGGCTCACTTCCTCATCGTCTTTCTCCTGATGGAGCCTCACAGCTGGTAGCAGACACACACACACACACACATACACAGACACACAGACACACACACTCACACACACAGACGGACAGGGATGTTGTACAGGAGGTTCGCAGGGAGCCATGGCTTCTCCCTAAGGTGGAGATGTTGGCTGGAGGTAGGCTAATATAGTTCATGTGACTGTCATAGTGTTAAAAGGCTCGTTGCAGCTGTATGAGCCGATGTCTTGTTTTCCAGTGAAGTCGTCGCCGGTTAAAGTGTCCTTCACTCGTTCTGTTTGAATCTGTCGCAAGAGGTTACTTCTGAATGCTTGTGGCCAAAATCTAAACGAGCTAAAAAAATGAAGACAGCAGTGGCACTGACTGGCATTTGGTAGGGAGCCACAAGGTTCCTTGTTCAAGTATGTTTGCTTAATTCAGTTGTTTAAATGTCGCTAGTGGTTACTATATAAAAAATCCTAAAAAAAGTATTAACTTAAAAATAATTGGTCGTCCTTGCTATATACATGTGAAGCATCATATTTAAAAGAAAAACGATTCTTGAAATAAGATACTGTGGTTTCTAGTTTTTGGAAGTGTTAGACCAGCTTTGGTTAAGAAGCTGTTGCAGGAAGTGAGAATGAGGAAGTATTCACGTCCTTTACTTCAGTAAAAGTCACAATACGCGTTAAAGGACAGCTTTTAAAAGCCCACTTGTGTAAAAGTACAAAGGTGTGATCAGAAATAGTAGACAAAAGTAAAATGAAAAGTACTTAAAGAAAAATGTCTTCCATGTGTCATATATTATTATATGCATGACATTATAATATTTGTAGTGTTGGATTAATAAAGTTGTTCACTGTTCTAAATAATAATTCATGATAAAGACTTCTTATTCAATTCTTCAAATGCTCTACTTTAAAGAGTCCTCTCCTGCTGATGTTCAGGTGTATATCAGTATGTAGTGTCTCTACTTTAAAGAGTCCTCTCCTGCTGATGTTCAGGTGTATATAGTATGTAGTGTCTCTACTTTAAAGAGTCCTCTCCTGCTGATGTTCAGGTGTATATCAGTATGTAGTGTTTCTACTTTAAAGAGTCCTCTCCTGCTGATGTTCAGGTGTATATCAGTATGTAGTGTCTCTACTTTAAAGAGTCCTCTCCTGCTGATGTTCAGGTGTATATCAGTATGTAGTGTCTCTACTTTAAAGAGTCCTCTCCTGCTGATGTTCAGGTGTATATCAGTATGTAGTGTCTCTACTTTAAAGAGTCCTCTCCTGCTGATGTTCAGGTGTATATCAGTATGTAGTGTCTCTACTTTAAAGAGTCCTCTCCTGTTGATGTTCAGGTGTATATCAGTATGTAGTGTCTCTACTTTAAAGAGTCCTCTCCTGCTGATGTTCAGGTGTATATCAGTAT
>NW_011346983.1:0-9609 GCF_000735185.1 Notothenia coriiceps | reverse complement strand
GAAATCTAGACCACAAAATAATTGAACAAGCGAGTGCCTGTTTTTACGTGAAGTGCTGACGGAGAGCAACGGAACCCCGGTGAAGAAAAAGGCAAATCTGCTTACAGTTCGTTTCATATCATGTTGAAAGAGGTATCCATAGATCTCTTCATGTTGCTCTCAAAGTGCACCAGATTGAGGCTTTTAACTTCAACATTTAAAAAAAAGTCTTCCCGGGAGAGCATGCCCCCCAGACCCCCCTAGAGGAGGTTAGATCCCTCCCCCACTTAAATGATGTCCACATGGATAGGAAACTAAATACATTTGCACACATCCTGGGTCCATATCTTTCTGTTTTGGTGGTCATGCCACAACCTTGCACGTGCATGCATACATGAGTCATGGTAAGATATCTGGATTAGGAGGTTGCTTTTTCGTTGCACAGCATGAAAGAAAGGCCAAATGAATGGGCTGTGATTTAAGTATTTTTAAGCAGAGGTCAATAATTTGTACGGCCCTCGGAGGATGTTGAACAAATTGAAATGGCCCTTGAGAGGAAAAAGGTTCCCCACCCCTGCTTTAGGGTCACAGTTTGGTATGTTTTTTGACACAGATGGGAAAACAAAGAAATAATAATGAAAATAATGATGTTTCTATTTATTTTATTAAGGCACTCAATCATTCATGTGGTCAGATAATAATAAAAAACAAACAGAAAGCTAAATGTCTGTATTTCCCCAACTATATAACAATAATATGAACATATGACATTTACCTGGGCTACACGTTTCAGCATGATATTTAAAACCAGTGCTCTCTGTACTGACATAAACCAGTGATGTTAGTTGACCTGGTCTGAGACTGCAACCAGAAAGTGCTTGAATGTGGGGACAAGGAATTGCACCACACAATCTTTTTGTTATTCCGCTGGTCTGCCAAGAGAAAGAGTGTGCGTTTGATTACCATATTTTCATTCCTCTATTACGCTGTCTTTTTCCTCTCTAGTTTTGTTTGTTAAACACGGCTGAAGATAATCTTCCGATGAAGTACACCGCCTCCAGAATCCCAGAAGAACATGGTGAACATGGATCGAATCACAGTTACTCTAAAAGCAGCAAGCACACAAGGTGAAGTGACTAATAAAAAACAGGCAGGTGATACATCTTTCCGGAATAAGCAATAGAGACTAAAAATCCTTTAAAAAATGTAATATTCAGTCTTGCAAGAAAAAACAAATACAACAACCTTTTAAAAACAATAAATAATAAGACAACAAACACCTAAATAAGGTCTGTTAAACTAAACATACCAAGAAAACCTACAAAAATCACTCCCTAAAAAAGGAAAAACCCCTGACCAAAGCAAATGTATGGCACCAAAAACGTACAGAAAGTCTTTCAATATTATTTTCTGCTGCCATTGACTGACTAAGAAAGTTTGTCAATTAAAATGTTACACGTGCAGATCATCATCTTTAAGTGACTGTTTATGGAACCGCAAAGTCAAAAAATATATGAGGAAGCGGATGGTAATAATAGGCAATTTGCAGCATGTTTGTTTAGTTTTTACGCTGGATATCTGGCAAGTCTTAACAGCTACGACCAGCTCCCCCCGCACCAGCACCCTATGACACAGAGAGTGTGATCCCCTCACAGACAGTTGTCACACATGTTGTATCTTGGACCTTTGAGGCAGCTCATTACCACCCAATAAGGAACAACATTTTCCAGAGGCTACCTCTGTGGGCAACCCCTGTGGAGGCCATTTAAGATGGACTGGGGTGTGTTTGATAAAAAGTAAAGTGGAATAGTGGGAGTAGAGGGAGGCAGGAAAAGTGAAGGGCAAGAAAGAAGAGTCAGCACCCACGCTTTGCCTCATTAAAGTTCTGAAACAGAGTGATCAAAAGGAAGAAAATACAAAATATTCAGGTTGTTGTTTTCTTTGATAAATTGTATATTTGCGCACAGACAGTACAGTATACGTCTGAATCCATTTTGGTGAAAATTGCCTCTTTTTTTGTTGGTGAAAATGGCTTCTTTGTTTCCCGAGTAGATGAAGCTCTTCCCTGCTATCACCAGGAGCTGGAGTTTATCTATGACAACCGTACTGAATAATATGGTTGACTCACTCATTTTCAGGTTATTGCATTTGAATAGGATTTGCATATTGTTACACACACATTGTGTCCTTCACAATAAAGGAACACTGAGATGTCATTATGTTATACAATTTGTCCACTACAGTATGTAAACAGAAGATGTCTTGTGGCCTGTGTGTTCAAGAGAGCAAAATGTACGTTGGATGTTTACAAAATATCTTAGCTTTGCTGAGCTTATCTTTTTGTCATGAAGTGCCACTTCTTCATTCGAAACCAAGAGAAAAGTAGAACCGGATTTACATCACTGAGTGCCTACTGGAATTTTTAGAAAATCAACATAATACAGTGCTGTGTTTGTGCACTTGTGTGTGTTTGCATGTCTACATGCAAGTGTTTAGGTATGTACTTGCACATTAAGTGGGATTTGAAGTGTTTGGTTTTCCCTGATGAATCCCTCAGGTAGACGGTTCTATTACACTCTTTCTTTCTCTGTCAAACACGCAAACAGTCACATGCACTTGCAAATGCGCTCACACACACAGCACTGCGATAGTTGGCTCACTGATCTTATCTACTCTATTGTTTCTGATACACCTGCTCAATTTACCAACTCCTACACACATGCATGCACATACACACACACGCACACACACACACACACACACACACACACACACACACACACACACACACACACACACACACACACACACACACACACACACACACACCGGTAAACAAACCCAGCAGCACCTCAAAACAGCTCAAGCAACAAAACTTTGTTCCCATGAGAGCAGCAGTGAGGGATAGAGAGATTGAATGAAAGTGAAAGAAAATTTGATAAAAAAAGAAATATTTTGCTCTCTGTGTTTCCTATTTTCTTTTCGCCCCACCTCGCCTTTCCTCACTATACGGATCTACCACAATTTATTTTTTTCTTTCGGCTCTCATATCTTGTCCTGTTATTCGTGAACATCCTATTTGCAGCTCTTCTCATTGCTTTTTCAACTTTACCTTTTCTTGCTCATATTCTACACATTGAGTTACTGTTTGTCCTCAGGTAATATACTTCCATGACTGAGATGCTGTTTACCTCTAGATCTTTAAATGTTATTTCAAATAAACTCACTTCTCCCTTCATTTCTCAGGGTAAGTGCAAACGTGTTCACAGGGAGAGCCCTGCTAGAGCCATATGTCATCCATTTTACATCTGCCACAGTGGCCGGCTACTTTACAATACGTACATGTGTGTGGCCACTCCAGCGCACATGCTTGCTCGCCTGTCCGCTTAGTTGGCTGCCAAACAGTTAGAATTGCTCTGTGAGCACAGACGTTTCACCCTGCCAGAACAGTTTGTCCCAGTTTCCCACTGAGAAACTCTTATAGAGTTTTTCTATAAGAAATGTGTGTGTGCATGTGGGCATAGGCAGGCGTTTTTCTATGTGTGTAGATGGATGCACGCTGAGGTGTTGCTGTATTTCTCTATGTGTGAATGTCAGGTCTTGTGTCCCACGGGAATCAGGCAGAAAAAGCATGAGGCGTTGCTTGCATATTATACTGTAGATAAAAAAGCCAAACTCTCAGAACCACACAAAATAAGTGCTGCTTGGCGTTCATGGTTTATGGGCAGTCTGGAAGGCTTGTAATTATGATAGGCTTCAGTCCATACACATCCTATCCTCTGAAACTCTCGAACACACACACACACTCTTGTTCACCTCACTTTATCGTATTGGTTTATCTCTAAAAAAATATTAAAACTGGCCCCCAAAGCTTAGCTCATTATAGGTCTAAATCAGTGTTACATCAGCTGGGCAGAAAGGCAATAGCAACACTTAGCATTATTGGACATTCATGTAATTATCACACTCCTTTTATCTAGGGTAGGTCAAAAAGTAAAATAACTCATTCTTAATGATGACCAAATTAAGAATAATACATGTTATATAATTGAATTAAAATGATTGATGCCGTATACTGTTAATCACTTCTTCATTGCAGCTAGAAAGGGAGGAGTTTTTCTTCTTTCTCCTATATATTCTGTCGGGTAGCAGTATATATACAGTAGCAAGCCGGGTGTGAATTTCACAAAGGGCTCAATCAAGTTTTATCTTCACCTATAATGACACCTAATGATTTGTAGTATTACTAATCTGAAAAATCTACAAAATAACGATGATAAAGATCATATAGACAACATCCTTGGTTCATATCTCTCCCCTCCCTTACCCTTATCTCCTGTCATCTCTCAAAATCCAAAAATACCTGTCCACAGGAGCAAACTCAGCAAGCAATCTGTTGAAGCCCCTCATTAGGGATAAATGTCAACCAGGTGGCAAAAAATGGTAAGAACTCCTTCACACCTACCGTACAATCTAAAATTAGTCTATGACAGGTATAGCAGTAGAAACAATGCCTGGTGTCAGGTTGAGTGGTGGAGGGACTGCTGCCCTTTTTAAACATTGTTGAATTGTAGATAGGGTTTCCTGACTTTTGCAGGAAAATGCGTAAATGAAGTAAATAGTATTTACAACAGTTCTAAATGGGAAGGATACATTAATAATTTTTGCCTTAAAAAACTTCGACCAATATCAAAAAGAGCTTGTGGGACTTCCGGCAGCTTTAAGTCCTGGCACTCTCAACAGTTCTTACTGGTTGGTCACAGGAAGTCCACCCACAGAATGGCAGCTATGTGCTGGCTGTCCCTGGTCTGTTGGATATGCAGATAGTTGCCTTTACATCCATTTTCATCGGGTGCCATCTGTGAGCATTGACTAATTTGATAGTCTAATAAAGGAGAAGTGATGAATAGAAATAGAAATTAAGTGAGGGATTTATTATACGCAGACACATATTAATGAATAATACATTTCCTTTTTGTCTTGTTAGAATGCACAGAATGTGTTAACTTCAGACAGAAGTTTTCTAGGGTTCAGAGGGTAACGCCGGGCTCAGACTTCAGGAGTTTTCAGGCTGATTTATCACCCCTCACAACAAACAGGGCAAAGATTTCATCTGGGAACTTGTTGATACCCATGTTATTAAATATAACGTTCAAATTAATACTATTGCTCTCAACTAACCTACAGTTATGTGATATTTGTTGACATAATACATTTAATTAAAGTCAACATTTTAGTTTTTTCAGTGTATCTGGTAGTGTTACACGTTAACGGATCCAGTTTCAAAACCTCCCTGGCTGCCCTGATAATTAAAATGTGTTTGATATCAAACTGAACTCTGGAAAATAGCATCTGTATTTTTGGAATGGTACCATAATAACCAACAAAAGAGACAAGCTAGCGGCTAATGGTGTTGTCAAACAAAGGTAAACATTCTAGTCGTTGAGGCTAACGTTAGCTAGCATACTACTGTTGACATGTATTTGAACTAACAGTTCAAATCTCACCTCCGGTTCTAAAAGAACATCAGATGTTGACTGCATCTACACAAACATTTTCAGATTTTCAGACTCGTTAACCCTTCTGCTTTCAGTCTCCATTTTTGTTTAGGTCTGCTTCTCCATGAGATCACATGATGGTGCTCTGGCATGGTAATAAAATGCCCTGTAGGCTACTGTTTGATGTGCCATTATTTTTCAAATCTTGTAGTGTATGGACATTTGAGATTAGAGAGAATAACATATGTGAAGTTTCTTCTCATGTATGATATGCAAAACCACAAACAGTTAAATAGCAATCATCAACTTGGCTACTGCTTGAGCTGCACTTATCTCAGTTGGAAACCTCTTAATGCAGCATAAGATATAGTTCTCAGCAAAGGTGCCGTATAATTCCAGAGACTAGGTGTGTCTTTCTTTTAATTACCGTGTGACCTTTGTCATTTTGTAGCAACAAAGAACACTTATGCAAATGTAGATTACAAGTTTGTTCAAAAGAAAACAAGAAACAATTTTTTTTCTACCTGATGTATATTTAAGTAACACTCAGTCTGTTTCAAGAATGTGTACATTCTCTATCTTTTGCTGACAGACTAAATGCTTGTCTTCTGCTCCCAAACTGATCATTTTGCTCACATGTTCTTGGATATACATTTACCATTCACATATTGATTATTATTGATTAGTTTATTAATTCAATAGCAGCATTAAGTTCACCTATCAATCACAACACAGCAGAATTCACCAGAAATAAATGTAAAGGGACAATGGCAGCAGAAGAACTTACTTCAATGAAACCGTCCTAATACCATCAATATTTGTTTTCTTTGCTCATAATCACAAACATCACTGAACCACCTTGTTGGTATTTGATTGTAACCAAGGAGATACACTTTATTGACCCTATATCTAGAAGCCCTTATTTTAGTCAGTCGAGCCCAGCTGGATAAGAATAACAATATCAGTGGCCTTATACCCTACCCTAACACACACACACACGTATTCACAAACACACATGCCCTCAGAAACACACACTGATAAATTGCACAGGCAAAAAGAGAGAAAATGCTACGTGTGTTTATTCATCCCCCATACTGCTGCAGCATAAAGAAATCACTCCCCAACATCCCTGCACCTGACCTTCAGTGTTATTAAGGAGCCTTCTTTATTCCTGACACTCTCACAGCTCTTCCCTAAAGAAAGCAATTCATCCATTTTCCAATAACTTACCACCCGAGACAATTATTTCAGTTTTTCTGCCACCTCCCTGCTTCTCAATAAAGTGCTCATAAATGGGGAGGGCAAAGATGGGAATCAAGGAAGTGATTTTGAAAAGATTGCTGGGTGTGTGAGGAAATTAGACAGTGAGAGTGTGAGTTTGGTGCGATTGTGAGTGATGGCTGCGTTAAAAGATTTGTGAAGATACCAAAAGTGAAAGTGATATTAAAAAGCAGGAGTTAAAAGGAGAGAGCGAGTGGAGGCTGGGTGGCAGAAGTTGTGAATTTGACATTTCTGAGGCACAGAGGCTGTATTTAGCCCAGCTGGGTAGGGAAATTGCTCTAGCAATGCATGCTGTCATAGAAAGCGTCATTTGAATTTGAAAAGCTTCATTACATTTCTCAAACTGATATTTTATTGGCTTACCTTATTGACAAATGCATATTATTGTTCTTCAATTAACACATCATTGAAAAACAGAACATGCTCCAATCAATCAATTATAATCCACCTCCCCCATCCGTTCTAGCACTACAGAGAAATACATTCATATATTCCAAGATGTATGATACGTTTAATAACCTCTGATGAAGGAACTTAGTGTTAAAAAGTGACATAAAAAGAAGAATCTTTGAAAGCCAGAAAAAAGCATGTGAAATCTCAAAAGGGCAGGCAAGTACCAATACCTACACTAATGATAATTCATGTCATCGTTAGGATGTAGGTGTGTCTTAAAAATATAAAGCAGATTATTACAGTTTATAATAACAATGAAACCCATAAAAGTGAATAGAGACATTTTATATTGATCATTTAAAAAGTGTCAAGATAAAGGTTTCGAAGATACTGTAAACAAAAACAAACTGTAAACACACTCTCTCACAGTTTGTGTCAGCACTCCCACAAAAAAACAAGTGAAAATCCTGTTCAGCAGCACCTTTGTGTCTGAAAACAGCTGCCACATGTTGTGACAGTGATTCAGGCAGAAACCTGTATCCCCAGATGTTAGAGCTGACCATGCAGACATCAGGGCTTCACACGGCCAAGGTTGAGAATAATTCAATATGTCTTTTAAGCCCGTTGGGGCAATCTGTATAGAGGCTTAAGTGTGCAACCGAAATAATTATAGCCTTTTCATTGCTTGATTATAATTGATTAACTAATTGATTTATTGAAACAAGTTATTTGGTGATTTATTCAATTTGCATTCGAATGCAATTAAAAAAACAATTAATGAAACGTAGTAAAACGATCTTAACATGTGCTCATTAATAATTCCAGTTAATCTTTCTTCATTTTAAATGGATTTGATAACGTTTTTAAAATGTTACATTTTGTCGTTTATCTTTGAATTGTATTAACATAATACCTCATGCTTTAAAGTCTCCATTTCATTCACACTTTAATAAAAAAAATGGGAAGTTAAAGGTGGGGTAGGTAAGTTTGAGAAACCGGCCCAAGATACACTTTTTGTTATATTCCATTGAATGCTCTTAACATCCCGATAGCAATGAATATCATAAGTGCTTTGACAAAAAATCTATAAAAAAAATGTCATCTGTGGAAGCCGTAGTACTGTAAAAAGCACAGCCAGTCATTTTAGCCGGCCCGGCTAAAATAACTGGATGGCCTACCTGCCTGTCAGCCTTCCATCTGTGCACAAACTTATCTCGTGCCCTCATTGGTCATGTGCGCGTGCGTGTGTGTTGGAGGAGGGGCTCTGTAAGGAAGTGGCAGATTTTCTCCGGTTGTGTGTTTTCAAATTCTAGCGCACTCGAGCTGGTTTCTCCAAAATTACCCACCTTACCTTTAATTTGACACATTTACAGATACGGAACATCAAATTATTTTTCTTCAGGTTGTCAAACATTAAAGCTAATTTGACGGCTCTGTTTTTGCTCAAAATGTGCAAAATATTTCAGACATAGCTCTGTATTGCATTAATAACTCTGTTATGGTGTCATGCACTGTGAGGAATTTGCTGTTTTTTACTGAACTTTGCCCTGTTCACTATGACTTTACATGAAAAATCAATGGTACATTTTGTGTTTTCAGTAATGGAAACACATTGACACACAATATACACTTAATGTAAACATACAGAAATTGTTATCCTTCTTTCTCGTATTAGTGTATTGTATATTGTATTGCAGGCCCACAGTATATAAGGCGGCTACGCCTCCCGACCGTCATCCTTTTTCTTTTCAGCGAGCAGCAACAACTGAAGCTAAACGTAAGAAGTTAGATAGAAGAAAGTGAAAGAATATGGACTCACCACTCCTTGAACATTGGCCTTGCCCTACATGCCCAGGCTTAATTGCGGGCGCTGATCCCCACAGCTTGTGCTTCGAGTGTTTGGGGCCTGACCATGCCGTGGAGGACAGCAAACATTCTCCGTCCTGCAGTGCCTGTCGTTCGTTCCCGCGGCTCAGACGCCAACATCTCCTGGAACACTTCCAGGCACATTATGTCTCAGGACATAATGTGCCAGGAGGAGCTCGAGGTGTTCGAAATGGAGGACCAGGAGGTGGCCGAGGAGGTGCCGTTCGTGTTCGCCATTCCGACGGGCCGGGCGGCCCCGTTTGTCGAGGAGGAAGAAGACGAGAACTTCTCGTTGTCAGGCGCTTCTGAGTCCGGCGTCCACGAGGGTCCACTGCGCAGATCTGCCCGTCAGGATTTCCCACTGGTGATGGCCATGGCGGCGGAGCGTGTGGGTCTTTGTCCCGGCTTCGCGTCAGCAGAGGGCTTCGGGATGGGGTGCACCATCCTCCCGGAGATGACGGGCGGTGGGAGGAAGTGTCCCGGCGGAGATGGCTTTCTCCACCCAGGAGGCGAGGGCGAATCCCGCCTCCTCCCTTTATGATGTGTCAATACTGAACAATGCTTTTAATGAAAATGATTGCATTTATCCCAA
>NW_011346982.1:0-1858 GCF_000735185.1 Notothenia coriiceps | reverse complement strand
ACTAAACCCACCTCCCCTGAACATGGGTCGACTGAAGAGTCTCGTCATGCCTGCCTACAAGCAGTAGTGCTTATAAACACACTTTATAAAGTCAGGCAACACTAACCAGGCTTCGTGTGATTCTGTTTATTTGTACCTTACTTTGACCATCCGTTCACTGTATTGATCATTGTGGAGAGCAGGCAGATGTTTTGTTTTGTATTATAGCAGCTATCGGATGGAATCAATACATGGGCTGCACAGGTTGTCGTGTCCGACTATCACAAGTAGAATCATAATAAAAATACGCCGGTAAAATGTGCCTGTAGAAAACGGTTTATGCCACAATAGGATAGCAATAGCAAGTAGTCCGTTTAGCTTCGGTTGCTATGCAAACATCATAACAGCGTTGTGATGCCAAACAGCGTCAATTCAGACTGACACACACTCACTTAAGGGGAACTGGGGATATGTATCAGCTGCTTGTGTGACAGTTAGACAGTGAATACTTTAGAGAGGCCGCTGCAGTGTGAGCTAACCCGGAGCTAACGGGAGAATAAACTCCCGTGGCAGAGCAGCCAGCACTGCAGCGGTCGGTAAATGCCGCTGAGACACATTAATAAACAATGAACCACGGCACTCTGGAGAAAAGCAATATGTTTGGAGAAGTCGTTATTTAATTTAATCTGGCTTTGTGTGATTAAAACTAACACGATCATCGACCCGACGCAGTCCCCCATTGTTGTTGTTGTGAGAGCCGTAACGCCGTTGGGGAGCAAATCAGCGATGTAAACGGTGACGTCATGACGCAGCAGCGGCAGCTCTGGGCGGTGTGAACAGAGTGGGAGCAGAAAAGGGAAACCGGAGCTGAACCAGAAAAGCTCCCGCTCGGAGCTAGAAAGGGAAAAGCGCTGGTGTGAAAGCCGCATAAGAGGTGTACTTTGCTCAGGTGAAGGGGGCGGGGCTAAGGCTTTAAATTGGAGGTGCGGTGTGTGACGGGAGAGCAGCAGGCAGCAGCAATACCGTCATTGACACGCAGACGCAACCTTATACTTAGTCAAATACAGATTATTAGGATCTGCTGTTTAAGTTTATGTTAAATATTGTTTTTCGTATTTTGTTTATGCTTGCTGGAAATAAACCTTGAAAAGCAACCGAAACGTCAACGCCCTGAAATGTGAATGGTTTTTTTCAACCCCTTTGACACGGGTGCGTTCACACCTGCTTTGTATAGTCCGTTTGTATCGAACCCTGATGCGTTTAGTCGCGTTTGTTTTGGGTTAGTTAAGCCAGATAACTCAAACATATCCAGGGTATGTTGAACTGGATTCGTAGTACAGGCCTCAGTTCTCGTAGCTTTGTTTCTTAGTTTATTTAATGCGTTTTAGTTTAGGGGGGAAGTTCTGGATCCAACGGCCCATTGTGTGGCTGGCCTAGGTGTCCCAGAGTCCTGCACGGGTCTGATTTTCAAGACCCGCTCCCGCCCCGCACCCGTGACGTGCAATACCGAACCCGCCCCCGCTACCCGCACATATTGCCAATTAGTTCCGCAACCCGACCCGACCCGCCGGCACAAGATCCGCAACCCGACCCGAACCCGCATATATATAAGCAGTGAAAACGTGCAATTATTAACACACGCAGTTGCATATTTGGCTCAAAAAGCCTGGGATGTTGGTTATTTTCTCCATCTAGGATGACACCAAAAGCCTCCCAGACGTTGGATTTCGCTCTTGAGGAAGAGTTATTGAAAATGCTTTATTCTCCGCTATAGAGAGCTTCACCTCAGCCATTCAGAATGTGGTGCGCTCAGCAGCAGATAGATGCATTGCAGAGGTTATGATTATGCTCGGTCCCGCGGAGGAGAGGTCTGAGGATT
>NW_011346981.1:0-3792 GCF_000735185.1 Notothenia coriiceps | reverse complement strand
AGAATAGTATACAAGTGTAAAGAGATCAAAGACACACTGTTGTTGTTGTTGTTGTTGTTGTTGTTGTTGTTGTTGTTGAATGTTTTCTTGTCACAATTGGAAACTTAACTCTTCAATAAAATGTCCCAAATTCATACAAAAGTGACCCCAAATCAGAAAACCAACACATTTTTAAATGATTGATATTTTATCAGGTTTAAGAATACTTTTAAAAAAAAAAGTAAACTCATTCAGCATGACATATTTCATGGACTCCATTGCTCCTGCAGTGTTTTTGAGGATCAGTGTTTATATCTCGTGAGGTCAGATCTACGGCTGACCCGGCTCATCCCGACATAACTGAAGTTCACAAGGCTCTGATCATCGCCACGTCAACAACCTCATTACCCAGCACCCCCTGCTGCTGCTCATCATCGGCATTGTCACATTTTGTCCTCGCGGAAACTATGCAGATCCTGTCACGTTGTATTAGCACACACACTCTCCCCCTAACATGCAACCGAAATAACTTTAATGCTGACCTGCTGCATCTTTTGGAAAAACCTCACACACACACACACACACACACACACACACACACACACACACACACACACACACACACACACACTTTTGTCCTGCTTTGGCTTCCCTAAAGTGTCATTATGTTCTAAATCAATACACTCACTGCCTCTCTTTGCTGTGTGGGAGAGATAATTATGCAGCCGTGTAACAACTCACGTCTCAGAGTGATGAAAGCAGAAGAAGAAGAAGAAGAAGAAGAAGAAGAAGAAGAAGAAGAAGAAGGGCAAAAGAGCGAAGGATAAACAGGCGGTGGACTGTAGAGGAGAGAGAACAGCAGACAAGAGGGTGGTTATGATCCGAGAGGAAAACACTGAGGCTTTGTTACACTCTTTCTCCTTTTTCTCCAAACACACAGACACATTTGTTCTTTTATCCTTGTTAGGATCGCAATGAATACAGTACATTCCCACACCCCTTTTAAAGAGGACATTATACTCACTTTCAGGTTCATATCAGTATGTAGTGTCTCTACTTTAAAGAGTCCTCTCCTGCTGATGTTCAGGTGTATATCAGTATGTAGTGTCTCTACTTTAAAGAGTCCTCTCCTGCTGATGTTCAGGTGTATATCAGTATGTAGTTTATCTACTTTAAAGAGTCCTCTCCTGCTGATGTTCAGGTGTATATCAGTATGTAGTGTCTCTACATGTCTCCATGCTTTAATGGTCAAAAAGCTCTTTATTTTTCTCATACTACCTGTGCTGCAGCACCTCTTTTCACCCTCTGTCTAAAACCAGAGCCCAGTCTGCTCTGATTGGTTAGCTGGCCGGCTCTGTTGGGATTCGTCAACCGCTTAGAGATGTCTGGGAGAGAAACTCAGGGAACAGGGTTTTAGTCTTTGCAGGACATTTACATGCACTAAAACATACAGTATATAACACACTAAAACGAATTGCATTTTTTTTTGTCCATCATTGACATAGTGACGAGTTGATATCTTATCAAACGGTGTAGGATATGTGGTCAATTATTTGGTGCGAAGCCCCACAGGATAAGGCATGACAACAAAGTAAAAAACAGTTAAGTACAAATCAACCACACAATGTGTCATTTTCTAACACTATGGGTCTCTCAATCAGAACAATAGAAAACAATAGCTCCCGGGAAAGCACCAAATGAATCACGTTAAAAAGCAGCGTTTCTGCCACGCTCTCCTTGGATCACTTCTCCCTGTAGGGCTCTCATGCAACCGAGAAGTGCTTCTCAGTTGCATGAGAGCCCTACAGGGAGAAGTTAATAGTCCTGAATATGCACCTCCTTCCTCTCGAGCCCCTGTGACCTCATTTTAACTAACTCTTTAGGACAACTTGGCAGAGTTGCTGTGCACTTGAACTCAAGAAACAAGCTGAAAAGTGCGATTTCAAAGGTCAAATTTGAACCTTAAGGGTATTATATCTAACAACGAAATCTGTATATTAGGTGTCGTTCAGTCACTTGTTAGCAATCCCCATTTTTTTAGGACACATAAAAACTTTAGACATTCATCACTGGGCTATTTCCTGATGTATGTTATGCCGTAGAAAACAACTCTGATAATCTCTTCAGCTTGTGAAAACCACTGACTTTATATCAAGCATCTAACTAAAAACACTTTTTAAAAAACTTTGACTTCTTTGCGAGGTAACTTCAGGGTTTTAGGACTTCCTAATTAGCATAACGTCTCGTACTGCTGTTAATATATAGTACATCAAATGCACCAGGTTGCAATTTTATGCTTTCATAGCATTTTTTGGCTTACCCTTTCACTTCTATTCAAGATATTAGATCCGTTTTAATTGATCTGTTTAGTACATTCCTTCTTAAATGATTAATTTGGGCTCACATGTAAATCTGAAACGATACAGTCTGTAGGCTACTGTATCAGCGACAATATGTATTCACGTTTGAAACACAGACATCTCTTGTTTCCTGTGTTTGCGGTGAGGACCCAGTAAATCACGGTTCAACTCTCGCTCTCATTGAACTTAAAGATTTGCTTCCATGATATTTATTGTTTTTGAACGTGAGCATATGGAAATCTCCCAACTGCCCTCCATGTCCTCGTTCTCTTTGGGAAGTAATTGCCTCGAGGCCGCTGCGTGGAAAGTTATTCCTCGCTGCTTGTATTGTTTGGTTGGCAGGCGGGACGTCGGAGAACAGAAACATGGAGAAACCATCAGCTTCAAGAGGAGGAGGAGGAGCTGTGCATTAAAACACTTACAGAGAACATGGAGCTGGAACATAGCGATGAAATGAATCCTGCCGCAGCTGCCTTACATGTTAAAAATCTCCACGTCTACGTCAGAACAGGGAAATCTACCATATTAGTTCTTACTTCTCCAGACCTGTAACTACACAGATGATAATCAGATGGCACTATTGCAGGTTTTCTGTGCAGCCGTCTCTGTTTTTGGAGATATTTTTGGTCCATAAATGGAGGTGTAATACACATGGGGGCTCCTCTGGACGGTGATGAATTCTCCAGCTGTTGGTGTGATTCATAAAGTGTCCCGTCTTTTGTAAAGCAGGGGTTCCCTTGTGCCCCCCCCTCTTCCTTTATTCAGCTGCATGGTGTGTCGCGTGAGGAGCACTTGGTTGCATGAGAGCCCTACAGGGAGAAGTTAACAGTCTTGAATATGCACCTCCTTTCTCTGTGGCCCCTGTGACCTCGTTTTAACTACATCTTCAGGACAATATGGGGGAGTTGCACTGCTAAAGACCCCTCCCAAAACATACAATACTTGGCTAAAATGTCCTTATTAAACTGCGATTACAAAGGTCAAATGTCAAGCTCAGGTGAAATATGTTTTAAAGTGTCCTAGTTGTGGGGGAAACTTCTGAAGCAATTGGAGTCAGGAGTCAGAGAGACACGAGGAGAGCTGGAGCTTTGATGGCGAACACTGAGGGTTTATTTGGAGCTTCGGCCGGAGAATTGACGAGACAGGTGGTATGTCACGAGTTGACACAGCGGTTGTCAAACCAATTCTGAAGAACTCTTTCTGCAGCTCGATGTTTTAACTAGTTCGGAGTGTAATAATCAACATTCTTCATCAGTGAGATTAAAGCAATATGGAACCTGAATCTAACTAGAGCTCTCGTCCATAGAAAATAATGTGCGCCAGGAAACCTTCGTCCCTGATCAGTAAACTACCTCATGGCGGCTTGTGCTCTGTCATAGACTGGTAACAGACTGCTCCTTAAGAGAGATAGCAGCAATATCCAAGGCCGTAGAACTATGCCATGGGAAAGGAG
>NW_011346980.1:0-1898 GCF_000735185.1 Notothenia coriiceps | reverse complement strand
CTCTCGCACACAAACACACACACTCTCACACAGAGACACACACACACACACACACACACACACACACACACACACACACACACACACACACACACACACACACACACACACACAGACTGATCCACAGCCGCGTGTTACACCTTTGTTTTCTTCAGTCAAGGGATTGAACTCATCAAACTAATGTGCCCCGCGGCTGACAATATAGGAGTTTTTTAATTAACACAATGCGGGGAAGCATTAGCAAGTCACTGGGATGCCTGATTTAAGAATCTGTGTGTGTGTGTGTGTGTGTGTGTGTGTGTGTGTGTGTCGCCCCCTTTCCTCTTTAGATGCCAAGATATCACAATAATCCAATGTAAAGTGAAGAGTGCTTTGTGTTCTCTATTACAGAAATTCAATCAATCAATCAACGTTTATTTATATAGACGAATATCACACATTTTACGTTTGTCTCAGGGGGCTTTACAGTTTGTACAGAATATGAAAACGACCCCCTCAGGATCCATGACTCAGGAACACAGCCACAACTCTAACCACTACTCAGGACCACAGAAACAGGCCCAACTCCTGATGAAGGACTCAGGACAACAGTAATGAGATTTTGTATAACAAAAAGCTTCAGAGGATATTTACAACTCTTTGCTCCTGCAGAGATGCAGCAGACACTGTGTGGTGCAAAGTAAAGTAGTCTGTTCATATCATTTTGAAGTCTTTTAGCATCTCTTGTAGTCTTTTTGTATCATGGGGTCACACAGCGGCTCCATATGGTGTCGAGCAGTTTGACGCCCTGCAGGCTGTCTGCCAGACGTTTATCTGCCCTGCAGGCCGTCTGCCAGGCGTTGATCTGCCCTGCAGGCCGTCTGCCAGGCGTTGATCTGCCCTGCAGGACAGAGAGGAAACTGTCCCCCCAGATAACATCAACTTCTTCCCGCTGAGCTGAATATTACGGCCCTGAAACAGAGCAAAAAAGGACCATTTCGACTTCTAGAGTAGACTTTTGAAGACTGGACTTTTCTTCACACTGTACATTTCATTTAATATGCCACTCTTACTTACTTAATGTAAGTAATCCCCGGCCAGACGATAATGGACACCCTTTCACGGTAACTTGAATACATTTGACTTTTTAGTTCTGATTTATTTTAGATTTTCAGATGTTAATGTTTTTGTTATGTTATGTTTGGTTATGTAGGGAATGAGTCCTTACCCCAAGTGAAGGAGTTCAAGTATCTCGGGGTCTTGTTCTCGAGTGAGGGAACAATGGAGCGTGAGATGGGTCGGAGAATCGGAGCAGCGGGAGCGGTACTGCAGTCGCTTTACCGCACCGTTGTGACGAAAAGGGAGCTGAGCCAGAAGGCAAAGCTCTCTGTCTACCGGGCCATTTTCCTTCCTACCCTCACCTATGGCCATGAAGGATGGGTCATGACCGAAAGAACGAGATCGCGGGTACAAGCGGCCGAGATGGGTTTTCTCCGCAGGGTGGCTGGTGTCTCCCTTAGGGATAAGGTGAGAAGTTCGGTCATCCGGGAGGGACTCGGAGTTGAACCGCTCCTCCTTCGCGTCGAAAGGAGCCAGTTGAGGTGGTTCGGGCACCTAGTTAGGATGCCACCTGGGCGCCTCCCTAGGGAGGTGTTCCAGGCACGTCCAGCTGGGAAGAGACCAAGGGGTAGACCTAGGACCAGGTGGAGGGATTATATCTCTTCGCTGGCCTGGGAGCGCCTTGGGATCCCCCAGTCAGAGCTGGTTGATGTGGCCAGGGAAAAGAAAGTTTGGGGCTCTCTGCTGGAACTGCTACCTCCGCGACCCGACCACGGATAAGCGGGAGAAGATGGATGGATGGGATGGATGGGAAGACTGTTCTTTTGGCCCAGTTCCGGACCTTGTTTTGTGTTGTTTTT
>NW_011346979.1:0-7553 GCF_000735185.1 Notothenia coriiceps | reverse complement strand
GTGTCTTAAAGATGTAACGTATTACTTTTAGAATACTTTTGGAATACTTTCTTTTTCCATAACAGATGGGTATGTTTTGGTGAACGGGAGACACTTATTTTTCTGTTTTAATGGCTTATCAAGAACTCAAACACAACATCTTGGTGTCATTCTGGACAGCTCCCTCTCATCTGCACCCCACATAAAAAACATCACCCGGACTGCATTCTTTGTCCTGTCTTAAAACCTTTCCTTAGAATATGTTATGAATTGTAAGGTGTCCTTGGGTGCTTTGAAAGGCGCCCCTAAATAGAATGAATTATCATTATTATTTATTATCTGAAACGATGTAATAACTTTTAAAACTGTTTCCAGTCACTTGCCTCATGCATTCAGCGACAGCAGGCCATTCACTTTGATTTGATCCCGTTATGAAATGTCATAATTTCGACAATAAATAATTGCTACATAAACGTTATCTTACACATTTTATATAACCATCTCCGTTTCTAACTTTCAATATATTTTAAAAGAGATCTCTCTCTCTCTCTCTCTCTCTCTGTAATCAGATTATTCGTTTTTCAAATGTAACGCCAGCTGTATTCTGATTACGTAACGCCGTTACATGTATTCCGTTACAACCCAACCCTGCTTCTAGGCTACTGTCCCGCAGCTCCTGCCTCTCTGTTGGACTCTGTCGCAGCGGGGCTACTGCTGTGGTGCGGAGCCAGTGCGGAGCGCATTAACCAGACTCTTCACAACGAAGGATCACTTCTTCTTCAAGGCAGGGAAGGTTTCGCAGTACGCAGTCTACTGTCCCGCAGCTGCTGCCTCTCTGTTGGACTCACGAGACGTTGTAAAAAAAATGGGTGGGGGCCGAACGCAGTAACCTCTCCGCCAACGCCACAGTCACCCCCGTCGTGCGGGCCGGATGAGAATGTCTGGCGGGCCGGATGTGGCCCGCGGGCCGCCAGTTGGTGGTCACTGACGGGTAATAACCGGGAAAGCATGACATGGGCCCTTTAAGGTAACAGTTACATTAAGAAAGAACCAGGCTAGTCCCTTGTTGCTAGTCTTTTGGTGAAGCTAAGCTAACCAGCTCCTGGCTTTTGATCAAAGAGAATGAATATTGGTATGGCCATATTTCCAATATATCATGAACAAAGAATTAGAGATGAAAACCAGTTAGTTCTGCTGCAAAGTGTGGCGTTTTAACATGAGGGTCTTTGGGGATTGACTCACTTTTGGAGTGCCCATTTAAAGAAATGCTGCTACTGCCTCCATGCTGAGGAAGTTGGTTGCCACTTTTTTTAGAAGGAACAGTTAAATACAAATATTATTTTTAAAATATATTTCTTTAGACTTTCTTAAGCATAATAACACAAAATAACACCTTTAGTTTCTACATCTAGTTAGGGTATGAACCTTCTGCTTGTAAAGCGAAAGCCTGCACGGCGACTTCCCTGAGCTCAGTCTAATTCTATCACCACTGTTTCCAAAAATACTACGGCAGTGGGCATGTCATTTTATACTTTTATACCCAAAATATGGCACTAAAACAGTGCCTTGAAAAGAAGGGGTTGTGCAGTTTGTACCCTTGTCAAGAATACAAGATATTAATAAATACATTCTCTCATTTATGTGCAAAAGACCAATAGGAAATTGGATAATTTAAAATGAGTTGGATTGAGATATGTAACTTTAAATGAGAATCAGGTGTATTGCCAAGTAGGTTCACACATACGAGGAAGCTGTATTCTGCACATGTTTCCAACAGTTTACACAAAATAAGAAGGCAAAATAAAGAGAGAGAGAGACGTAAAAGATAAGGCGAGCATAATTTGTAAGATTTAAAAAAGAAATACGGAAGGACAGAGTGATGAGAGGGGAGTATCACGGTGGCAAGTAATCAAAGAGCAGGAGGAAGACTAGGAGATAATAACAAAAGAGAGGGATGGGAGGAGTGGGGGGAACGGGAACAGACGAGAGAAATAAGTGAACGCACAGCCCAGAAGGTGAGAATTAAACACAGAACAAGTTTTGTAGGAAATAAAAAAGATTTGAATAAACTGCAAGGCACAATGCCTCCTCGGTTCAGGGCACAGGCGGGCACTCCTTTAGAATAAATGAATAGTAATTGATTGGAGCAAGAACAGTACATAATGCCCGGTGTGGCTCCTTCACCACCCACTAATCCACGAGGAGGGTACGAGCGCCCTGCATGGAGGTGTGTGTGTCTTAAGTGTAGTCTCATAGTGGAGTGAATAGAAGTTGGTTGACAGGCAGATATTAGTCCGTCATGGTCAAACTGAATAGAAGAGACTGTTAATATACGCAGCCTCGTGAGGAGACAAAGACACATGTTCATACCGCACACAGGGCCAGGGGTGACCACAACATCTTTTCTCTAAACTGCAAAAGGATAACACCAAGGACGGAAATGTAATGTGAATTATAGGACAAAGACTTGAACCAATCGAAGACAATTCATTTACACACAGAAAGGACTCTTGTGTACATCAAAAAAAGAACATTAGAACTCAGCTGAATGACTGTGTGTCTACATGAGCACACGTGTTTTAAATAGAATGTTATGTTGCTAACAAGACTCGGCTACAATAGAAATTGACAGAAATCTCAAAGAATATGCAGATTAGCTGCTCACTTAATTGATGGTTCTGTGTTTTCCGGCTGATTGCAGGCGCTGTGAAAAACTCCGCCTGGTTCCACGGTTTTATTTAGCGACAAAGTTTTACAGTCAAGATCAGTCATCTGCTGATGCCTTTTGAGTAGCATAGCTTGCTAACAAGATGGTTGCATTCATACAGTAACATCTGAAAATGGTTGACATTTAATATGGAAAGCAATGGTTATTTGCCAATAAGCATTCTGAAATAGTCTTGTTAAAGAAACACGTGAGTTTATCCGCTCATAAAGTTGATATGGTGATTAGCAAGCAGCTGCTTATTTACATATGAAGCCGATACGGTGTCTGTTGAGCTGTAAGGGAAAGATCTGGCTGCTAAATACTTCCTGTTTTTAACATGCTAGTCACAAACGTATCCTTCCTTTAGACTCAACCCAAAGCAACAAAGGCCGTAAGACATTTCATAAAAGTTATAGTAAGCTACTTCTAATTGTATACCATGCTTCTCCTGCGCTCATTATTGTTATTCTTTAATATGTCTGGAGGCGGTCACCTGTCAAAGCTCACTGATGGCAGCAGTCTGCTAAATGATGCATGCTGGGAATGGTGACCGGTACACGAAGCAAAGCAGCAGTTTTGTTTTCTCTTCCTCCCTGGGATTAAAGGGTGTGAATTAATCATTGTAAGGAATGCATGTGTGCCGTGAATAATGTGTTGTTTTTCCCAGTGATATCTTCTGCTCCGAAAATGTGTTTTTGAGGCCACATGACATCACTTGGAAGATGTATTTCCACATTGTGTCCACTACATGAATTAGCTTTAATGCAATGTTGAGCTAGTTTCAGTTTTAGCTCATGGACGGATATTTAGATACAGTATATTCATGGTTTAGCTCCACTAAAGCTCCACCTAGAGGCCAACATGAGTTTCTGCCCATGTGCAAATTGCTTATTGGTGCTCAGTGTGCATTTTAACCCTTTAAATTATTTCTGTGTGTGTGTGTGTGTGTGTGTGTGTGTGTGTGTGTGTGTGTGTGTGAGAGTGAGAGAGAGTAGGTGTTTACTGTCCATTGCCATATTGGGGACAATCCAACTGGCAGAGTGAACATGGCAGCCTCGGTAGGACTGCCGTACACACACACACGTGCACATACATTGAGAGTGTAAATCAGAAGGAATCTTTTTGTGAAGTGCCATACAGAAACTGGCAGCACGGGGTTTGAATCCGTCTTCAGATGTTTGATCAGAAATAATTAACTCAGTAACAGTGGTGGAGAATGTAGCATTCTTTTGTTAAGCCGCACTTTACTTCTACATGTCAGACATGTTGGAGCACAATCATGCTCTGAACCTCGGGGACTAATAAAAGCCTCTGACAATCATTTCAGTTGACTAGATCGATTAGTATCATCCAAAAATAGTATTTTTTTCAAGAAGCATGCAAAAAATTGAGTTTTACAGTTTTTCTATGTGTTGTATCTTTTCTGACTGACATTTAAACACATGACCTGTAGTTTTAAGAACGTTTTCTCAATACTGTGACATTTTACATACCACTGCAGCCTTGACGATTTAGATTGCAGAAACATTTCCTAATTCTTTTGACATCACGTCATGTAACATCTGATTCCAGAAATGCCAACATTTTACATCAAAACCTGTTTTTGCACTAACATTTATACATTTTTCCTTTTTTTTAAGAGAATTTAAGTGAATATTGTTAGCTCTGGTACTCAATTTGAGTAAATCAAACCTGCTTTTTGGCTGATAACCTATCCTGCAGTGGGCCCATAGCGTACAGTGCAGGTGCTCACACACACTCTGGCAGCACATAAACACACATCATCCAACTGAGACACACACTGTAAAGAGTGAACGGGAGGCTGTTTAACAGACGGGCAATTATGGCAGGAGGCCTTTTATTTCATCTGCACATCAGAACTGAAGCTGTACTGTTTGTGGATGGTACTAATACTGTACAAACCTTATGGGAGTCGGTCCACTTACAGAAAAAGGTATAGCGTGGACCAGTTCCACACAGCCGCATTTAAAGCTTAGATGTGAGTTTTCAAACAATGTTTGTATGGACTGTAAGTGCTGCAAAAGCTGGGCAGAAACTATTGGTATAGTTCAACAAGATGCATATTGTAATACATTGTTTATATATTTAAAGTTGTACTCCTTGACATGATTCTCGTAAGTCATGTGCAGCATATACTGTACAGAAGCTGTAGTCATGAAATACCTATCTTTCCTTTTCAACTGTATTACTCAGAAAGTAGTCCTTTTTACTTTAAAAATGACAACATGTTTGCCACAAGATATAGCAGTAACCATTGATGCCCACTAATCATTTCTAATTGAAACCAATCAGATTATCGTCTACTCAAAGGCATCTGACTCTGAGTGTAGAGTGAGTAAAAAAAGCTAGAATGGCGGTTCCTTGGGAAGAAATCTGAGATGAAACCTTCATGAAAAATAAATGCTGATACTATCCAGTCAGTGGCCCCGTTACACATACAGCTCCACATTAAGCCCCTTTAGTGAACATTGGCCTCTTCACCCCACACACATACTGTATATCTGTCCATCGGGGAATGAGGGCCTATCTGAAGTGGACTGTGGGGTACTTAAGGCTATCTGCAGCTAATTCAAGATATGTGAAATTGAAGGGAGATATGAGGGGATAGAGTGAGGGGAGGAAGAGGGCAAAGGGAAAAAACACAAGGAAAGAGAGAAAGGAGGCACAGCGACATATAGATGGAACAAATGGAGAAATAGACATCTTTGAAAAGCTTTCAGATAAATGATAAATGATAAATAAAACCACACAAGGACAGACAATGTATATGGTGCGGGGAGGGATGTGTGTGTGTGTGTGTGTGTGTGTGTGTGTGTGTGTGTGTGTGTGTGTGTGTGTGTGTGTGTGTGTGTGTGTGTGTGTGTGTGTGTGTGTGTGTGTGTGTGTGTGTCCATAAAATCTTTAGTAAAATATTTGCACAGCGGCCACTGTGGGTGAGCGAGATAACCTCAGAGCTGGAATTTGAATCCCCCCGTGCTACAACCAACAGCTCTCTCACTCTGCCTCCACCTCTGAACCTATCCCTCTCCACGTCCACGCTATAATATAGTCATGTTTTATAAACTCCTGCTGTGTGCTTTTTCTCAGCTTGCCACCCATGATGACCAATCATCTATTATTAGCCTGCATTGAGCCGATCACCGCGTGAGAGAGCGCCCGTCAGATGTAAAACTCTCGCTGTCTTGTTCGACGCGCAGAGCAGCGTGTCTTCCAGAGGGCTCATCGATAAAACAGAGGGACGTAGAAAGAAGGGAAGATCGAAAAGATCAAGATAAAGGAGATAGAGAGGGGGTTTTATGGGTGATGAGTGGAAAGGTAAAGAGCAAGGTATTGCCAGAGGAGTGGATGGAGGGATTGGGCGGAGGGAGAGGACTCTTGGCAGCGCGCGGTGATAATCCGGTGCCTGTGTGAATGATTAGCATATATGCTAAACACTTCAATTCTATCAGCTAACACTGAGAGGCAGAGATAACTAACGCAGTACGTGCTCCTCCCTCCTCCTCTGTCTCCATCGCTTTCTGTCTCCTGTCATTTGCCCTTCTTGTTATTTTTCAATTCCCCCTTGTACTTTTCTCCATTCATCCTTCATTTCCCCTTGTATATGTTATTAGTCAGAAGCTTTTCGGTGTTCATCTTTCTCTTCCTACCCGCCTGGCCCCTCTCTTCTTTTCTTTTACGCTTTATGTAGACTGTAGAATATCCCAACAAACAGTGTTTATAATTGAACTGATTTACGTGACGGTTTTACACAATACATGTTATATTGTTATGGATCTTTAGTCATGTTACTTAAAAAAGTTAAATTACTCTGATTTTCACACATGTTTGTGACCTCTTAATACAAAGAGATCTCTACTTTCAACACTTTGTGGCCAATTGAAGCAAAGAATCTCTTTAGCAGACCCTCTGGTGGTCATGTCCCTCAGTTTGGGAACTTCCTTTTGCAATGTCTTGCTTAAATATTAAATATAAAAGACCCGAAAAGATAAAATTGGAATTATACGAGGTTGTGATGACTACTTGATTGTGATTAAGGGATTTCATGGTCTGTTATTTATGAATAGCAGACTAACCCCTCGATTCCACCGGGTCCGTCTGCGTCGCGTTACGGCTGCGTTACGGCTGCGTTACGGCTGCGTTACGGCGTTCGCAGAGATCGTGGCCACTCTAGTCAATGGGTGCTATTCCACCAGACACGCCGCGTTACGGCTCAGAAGCGTCCCCGAAGCGTGTTGGCGCTGGGCTCCACTAAAAATAGGATGCTGGTCTATTTTCGACGCGAGGCATTGCATAGTGCCGGGCAGGAAGTGGACCGGTCAGAACATCCGGTCAATCCCCAAAATAAACTAATTTTGCAGACCCTATCCCTCCGTAGTCTTTCAAGTAGGAGGAGAAATGCCAGCGTTCTCCTCCGGTTTACAGGCACTGTGTAAATTATATATATAGAATAATTATGATGATGAATGCATTTTTTTACCACTAAAATACAGCAACACATCTTTGATTCATGTCGTTTGTTATTAACTTTGTCTGTTCAAAGTAGCCTTTCCAGGAAATATGCCCAAATCAACCAGAACTGCGAGCCGGCACGCAAGACGCTCCGCTTCTGAAACGCGCCCGGTAGGGTATGACCAGGGCCGTCCCTCCCTACAGTCTGGGTGGGGCCTCACCTTGCGGAGGAGGCCTCACCTTGCGGAGGGGGCCTCACCTCGCAGAGGGGGCCTCACCTCGCGGAGGGGGCCTCACCTCGCAGAGGGGGCCTCACCTCGCGGAGGGGGCCTCACCTCGCGGAGGGGGCTTCACCTCGCAGAGGGGGCCTCACCTCGCGGAGGGGGTCTCATCTGAA
>NW_011346978.1:0-6896 GCF_000735185.1 Notothenia coriiceps | reverse complement strand
CCCAATTCAAAGGATTTTCTATTGAAAAAGCATTACGATACTTGTGCAATAACTGGAGTGCACACTGTGCCGAACCTTTACTATGGCGGCTGAGACTAACCCCCAGTTTTCACCGGGTCCGTCTGCGCCGCGGTGGTCGTAAGGATCGCGGCCACTCTAGTCAATGGGTGCTATTCCACCACACGCGTCCCAGAAGCGGCTCGGCGCAGCGCTTCTCTAAAATTAGGATGAATCCTATTTTTGCCGCGGCGCAGCGAGGGGGGGCAGGCAGCCGCCCCTCGCAGGAAGTGGAAAGGTGAGCATCCGGGCCAGGCCCATCCCCCACATATACTAATTTAGCAGACCCCCCTCCTTTATCACATTACCTCCACTACGATACGCCCAATGGACGACGAGGTTTTCATGGAAGTGGAAAAACACACTATTTGATATGATGTAACCAATGCTTACTACAAGGACAACATCAGAAAGGACAAGGCCTGATTTTTAGTCGCTGCAGTTTGTGGAGTGGAAGGTAACAACTACATATTAGTGTTTTAAAGTTAATTAATACCCGAATTAAACCCGAATCAATAACAAAACTGCGAGCCTGCACGCACGACGCTACGCTTCTGAAACGCTTCTGGGACGCGTCCGGTGGGTTACAGCGCTAGACCAAAACCGCGGCACAGCGCGGCGCAGACGGATCCAGTGGAAACTGGGGGTAAGCTTAACATCTTAAATATTTACCAAATTGGACGTTTTAAAGACAGTGGTGAATTTAAAGGCTGGGGCATCGAACTGTTGATTTGAACATGGAGGCATCTCATGACATCCTTCTATCAATTACGGCCCGTTCACACAGCGGCGTGCGTTGACGCTTCACCATTCACTTTGAATGGGGTGACGTCACTTTTCGCCAAACTGCATTGTGGGAAGCGACGCGGAGCGTTGCTGGCGTGGCTCGCTGTAAAAGTTGAGCAATGTTCAACTTTTGACGCCTCGGCAGAAGCGTCAGCCAATCAAATCATATGCCAGTACAAGCTCTAGCCAATCAAACCGCTGCTTGTGTGTCAGGGGCGGGAGAGTCATGTGATTGGTTGTTGGTCGAGTTTCAGACACGCCCGCCGGCAAGCGACAACGCACGCCGCTGTGTGGACGGGCCGTTACCAATATAATCGGCTGAAGTACATAAGTACATCATTCTAGCAAACTTACTTTAGAGATATATACATCTTAAAAAAACAAACCAGAATGTTAATAGTTATAAAGTAAGGGTTTCTGAAGTTGGTGTCTTCACCTTTGTATGTTAAGGTTATGCTACCCAGTTCCTGTACTAGTCCAAAACAAGTCAGTGCTGTGAACAAATGTCAACGTGCATCTTTTTATTGGCACAAACTTTCTTCTGAATATCTACTAACAATACAAAAAGTCACAAACTATTAGTTGAAATTTCGCAATGGATTTCACATGTGCTACAGAAACAGAAAGCTATTGTTGAGTGATGGTGTTATTATAAATATCTGCTGGTAATCACATGGCTACTATCCATCCAATGCAAGATTCAAAAAGAGCAAGTACTAATATTCCTTGCCAACTTTTCACTCTGAGGATTTTTCCAACAAACAGCATGTCCATGGGAATGATAAGCCGTCACTCCCATGTTGAATTCCTTTACACCCAACACACTAATTGAAAACTGATTTCTTCTGGATATGTCCCACTGTGAACTCACTCGAGGTGTGAATGGGAAGTGCTGCAGGCGGATCGGACAATTCCTTCATCCCTTCGCCAACTTTACAGTTGCACGCCTTCCCCTAACCTGCTGCATCACACGCTTGCCTTTCTTCTTTTAATGTCTGTTTCTCTCACGCCCTTTCGGTTTCACAGTTTCCCAAAAGAAGATGATTGCACATCCAAAGAGTGCCGATGAGGTCTATATTATTAAGTACGGTTCACTCCCAGGGAAAGCAATTTCCTGAGTTCCTTTCTTGACAACAGGGGACCATGGGGCGGGAAGTGAACCTCGCACCCAGTTTGGGTTTTCCGATGAGAAAGAAACAAATACAAAAATATGTTATGCATTCAGTAGACGCTCTGTATGCACCACCAGCCTTTGTGAAGCGTGTAGCTCCGAGGCGTCAGCTTGAACAGCTCAAAGAAGGAGACTGGAAGACTCCCCAGGAAACAAAGTCATTTAACGTGAAAGACTTCTGTATTTGGACAGCTGTGTAAATGGCTGATTTGTACAGCAGAGTAAAAAGTGTGACTGCGGGTCACCGTAGGGAATTCACTAAGCCAGTAAACCAATACATTGTAATCCTACAATGTAAGGGTGAGTCATGTTTCTAATCAGTGGCACCAAATGACCACTGGATACGGCAAGTTTGGATAAGGGCCTGCAAGTATACTATAAGCACTTGGGTGTGTGTATAAATGGGCAGGTTTCGCTGTGTGTGTGTGTGTGTGTGTGTGTGTGTGTGTGTGTGTGTGTGTGTGTGTCATCTGTGACACATGCTGAAGTATTAACCGTTGTCTACAAGGCAACAGATGTCTCACACAGAGTCACTTACGGGCAAGCATGACTTCTATCAGCTAATTCCTGATTCTGAGGAATAAAACATGCAATGTCAAAGATGAGGTCTGCTACCGCTCTGATAAGGAACAGACTGTGCTCCACATTAACCCTCCGTCTTCCAAAGCTCTTGCGACCTCTGTTGCGCTGACAAATCGCCAAGGAGCATCATAAAGAGGGATTTTCCGCATGACACTTTGACAGGCTGCTTTAAATAGTCTGCGGCTGTGTTTACAGGCTGCGCTGCATATTTGCAGGACCAACAATCCCCAACTCAACTGACATCTGCAGTTTTTCCTGTCAGGATCCATGATGCACTCAAATGATAAGTGGGGGAATGAAAAGACCAAGTAATGAACTCAAGAGGAAGAGATGCTTTTCCTGAGGCCTGTTTCTAAGAATGAGAGAGAAAAAGACAAGAGAGATGTTTGTATTAATGTTAATGAAATGAATCAGGGGACAGACATCTGCTCAGCCAGAACAGGAACTTAACAGGCAATGCGTGCAAATCAGATTTTTCCTATTAAAGTTACTTCGTTATGTCATTTGTCAAGGCTCATTAGTAACCAAAATATTGAGCTGTGAGCAGAATCATTTGGTTTTACTCAATGACACCCCTGGGGAGGGAGCTTCATGACCCGCCGTGTAATTACTCCAATATCAACCCGGGAGGCCGGCTTGTTTGTGATCTTCTGACACATTCAGAAAGTTGAAACAGCAACAGTGCATGTCCTCATAAGCACAACTTCTCTTTTTTTTACATTGATCTTGTTATGCGTATAGCTTTTCCTCCCTTATTCACCAAGATATTAAGACTTCCAAGCTGATACTTGCTGATACTACCCTTGTGAAGAAAGTCGGCCATCATTAGCCAGCTAAGAGCTAAGTCACACTTCTTATGTGTTAAAATGACATGAGGTAAAAGTTTTTTCTAGTAGTTGAATTGGTTGAAAAGCAAGCTAGGCTAACTAGCTATCAAGGTAGTTAGCAATTTCTACTGAAAAATCACAAGGGAATCTCCCAATTTTTGAATGCCAAAAGCTAAATAACTAATGCAAGACGCAACACTTAAAGGATTTACATGATGTGTTCCGCTTAGTATCAGTGCATCTTATAGCAACATAAGCAATCAGATGCTGGCTAACTGCTGCCAAGGGAAATGCCAATCCTGGATTTTAGATTCCAGTTCCACAAATTATTTTATACATTTGAAAAATGGGAATATACAGTAGCAGCAGTATCATTTTAGTTTATATTTCCTTAAGCAAGAGTTTGGGAAAATTCCAATGGCAGTAAGAGTTTGACAGAGCAGGCAGGTATCTAAAGAGAGGGCTCAGGTCATTAGAGGTAATGAAGGGCTTGTGTCAGCAGAAAAAACATTCCAATTATAACTGTTTACAGCAGATCAGTGGGGCATTGTTTCAAAAAAACATAAACAACTTTTATAGGTTATTATCCAATTGTGTTTAGCCGCACAATTACAATTCCACACATCATTATTGTATTAGGCGTGGCTGCAAATGTCTCCAACTAAACAACTTAAAAACTTGGGGTATATAAAACTATTTGCACGACTAAATACCACTGGGGGTTAGAGAGAAAAGTGTTGTTTTTATTCTTCTCAGTAATTTTAGGGGAAAACATACCTTTAAGCTTTGATACAGATTCAATTTTCAAAATGAGTCAATGCTCTGGAGTATAACTTCTTCAAACTATGTGGAAAATTCATTTCAGCAGGGTCAGGTGAGGAATCAGATGACTGAGTTATGTTTATCTGAGAGCCCTTCCAAGTCAAACTACGATACAATGACTGATATTGTATCCCCATCTATCTTGACAAACATTATTGCTAGACATTATTAAAACACTTACAGCCAAGACAAAAATTAAGGCTTCCCACTTTTGAGCTAACTTTTGTTTCCATTAGCCGTGTTTTTTTTATCAATGTCCAAGCTTTTCACATAAAAACATTAATATAAAAAAAGAAACTTGTGAATTGATATTTTAACTTGAAAAAGCATAAATCAAACATCATACTGGTAGAAAAGCAGTTCATTTAATAACAGAAGTGCCTATGAAGGACTCCTTGGAACTGGTCTTTCCCAAAGTGTGTCACTTTCTCCCCACACGTAGACAATATGTGTTGCATTACAGCTGAGCGTGCTGGGATTGGTGTGGGGCCTCAGATCTGCTAACGTGTCGCCCATTCGCAGTCTTACTTTTATCTGACACTTCCCATTTTACAACACACCGTGTTACCCTGAACAGAGGATATTGCTGTCACAAAGTGACTTTATACAATTATTTCTCTCGAGATGTAAGAGGAAAAGCTCATAAAACAATTTCTGTAATGGAATGTACACTATGCTTCGCTGTACAAAGTTCGAGGGATACTTTGATGAAAACAACAGTTATAAAATTGTTTAAATGGTGTGAATGTTCAATACAATCTCAGCTGAAAATGATACAAAAAAAAAATGCAACTTTTCTTAGTCTGCTTTGGTTTCATTCATCTCCATACATTAAGGCGAAACCCAGTGAGCTTAGGGTCCAGCTCATGCTGTTACACACCTGGCAGTCATTAGCCTCCTGAACTGCAGTCTGATTGGCCCATTGCAGAGGTTAATCACCCTGACCAATGGGTCGCTTCCTACTGCAAGGCCAAGAGATGAGTGTTCGGGTGTCATTTAGCTCCATTGAGACACATATAAACCAATAAAAACGGTATGTATAGTAGATTCATATAAGATAGTAGCGTAGTTATAATCTTCAGTGGTTTCTGCATTACATGTATTGGACAAGGCATGTAATTAAAGTTCCCTATTGCAGAGGTTTCCGACATTTTATTCCATTACACTGCATTTATCTAGTGCTTTACCAGTTATTGCGAACCCTCACCCCATATTTACTTATACTAGTCACCGTTAATCCATAAATACAAAGGCAGAGACTGCTAAGCAATACTTTCCCATGCATTCACACACCTTTGGCCATACCATCGGAAGCAATTTGGGGTTAGGTATTTTGCCAAAGGAGACTTCAATATGTTGACTGCAGGGCTGGTGGTTGAACCAAAGACCTTCTGATTCGGGGTCCTTTACTCTAACTTCTCAGCCACAACTGCCCCGCAATATACTACAAGAAAAAGAGCTTTGACACTTTCCTTTAAACCTTTGGAAACTAAAATGTGTCCAGGTAAGCATACAATTAAATCATTACTTGTAAATCTGGCATCACTTAAATTCAAGAAAAAGTTATTAGCTTTTTCATCTGATATCTTGAAGCAGCTCAACATCCACCTGGATGCATCTTGTTCATACATGTTTTTTTTTTTTATAATTACACATTTTCCATGTTCATTAGGGAGGGATCTTTTCCGTAGCCGCTGCATGGACCTAAGGACAGAGGGGGTCGTAGGCCGTAAAGATTACAGAGCCCCATGAGGCCAATTCACAATTTGTGACATTGGGCTATATAAATAAAATGTAATGTGATGATTTGATGACAGCTTTCAACCGTGTTTCAGGACTTCATCTGCACAAGGAGCGTGTTTAGTTGTCATGGGGATGGATCTGTTGGTATGTGAGCTCAGCAGCTGATGATTTCATCCATATCAACCTAAGTCTAACTTCATCCACCGTTAAAGAGTGTGTGGTGTGTGTAAGTCTGGACAAAGTCCTATGTGAGTGATCAGTATCTTGGTTTTATTGTAATCTATTTTACTTTCTTGGATGTTCTAAGACTATGTTAGAACAGTGATACTTCCACAATAAACTTTAAGTTGTCTATAAAAAAGAAACATTACCATTCAGAATACACCACATATTGTTAATTTCCAACAAATTGTCCTGCTGATAATTTTTTCTGCCTGTTGCTTCATCTCCATTGTTGGAAGCCTCGGAAAAATAATATTACAAGGACGTAATTCAAGAGAAGGATTGATATCTCTTAGATTATCTCAGTTTTGGTCTGGGGTGGGTTTAGGGGGAGAAAGATAAGTTGCCATGTGTTGGAGCCCGGCTAACAGCCAATTTCTTTCCTTAATCCTCACATGAAAAACATATTAAAATATCTATCTGATTCCACAGGGAAACTGGGCCATTACCACAAAAATCAGAATCAGAAACAGGTTTATTGCCAGGTAGGTTCACACATACGAGGAATTTGACTTGATGTCATGGTGCAGACAAAAAATATAAAACAAGAAATCTAATATGAAACAAAAAATCTTTAAGGACACCGTAATAAAATATAGTTAAATAGCAATACAATAAAGCAGTCATTTACAAATAGAATGCTATGAATGAATTATAGGATATGAAACAAGAAATATGTGCAGTAA
>NW_011346977.1:0-6340 GCF_000735185.1 Notothenia coriiceps | reverse complement strand
GGGGGGGGGGGGGGGGATATATTCAGTCTCTGATTGTGTTACGTTATTATGAGAGTGCTCTCATACTTTAAAATTGTATATATTTATAAATATATTTGTGTGTGTGTGTCCGCATCTGTAGCCTGTTATTGTCTCATTATACCGCACTGTGAATGAATCAAAGTAAATATATAAGTCGTCATGAACACATCTGTCCATCAGACAGAGTGCTGCTGTGCGTCCTGTCATCATTAATGGACGTCTCTTTAAAATGACCGCTCAGAGGAGAGGAGTTCTCATTTCTCTAACTGCCTGCTGCTTCCTCTCCTCTCTCCTCGGTTCCCCTCCTCAGTCGTCCGCTCGCATCTCCTGTGGGCGGGACTAAGTCTCGAGGATAGGAGTCGAGGAGGGGAGTCGAGGAAATGTAAGAATTGAGAAGCCTCTAATGTGATTTGTCTCCACCTTCCCAAAAGAACCAAAATCTGACAAGGTGTGAAATGTATTTTTTAGCTGTTCTGTCGTAATTTCCTGAATCTTCTTCATAGAGTAAGTCAAAATGAATATTAATACGGGGCGTTTCTTTGACTATTTATAGGCAAATATGCGCGTTAAGTGAAACCCGCAAAAGCTGCGCCGCATTTCGAGTTGATTTTGATTTATAAAGGGAAACCGGCGTAGGACATGCCGCACGCACGTCCTACGCCGGTACGCAGTGTTTGATGAATCGGAAAATGTCTGTGCGTATTTATTTGCTTTGTCCTACGTAAGCAACCTTCCCACGTGAATGTTACGCAAGGCTTTATAAATGAGGCCCCAGATCTCAGTTAGGTGTAGACAGCATTTGGCAACTTTTTGGACAATTTATCAAACATATGTCTTGCGTAACCTTCCCCTGGTGAAGGGGAGTTACTCTCCCGAGCGAGGGTAGAGGGAAAAGTGAAGGTATACCAGGAATGGAGCACAGCTGAGAGCCGCTGTCTTATAGCTCTGTTGTACGACACCTCTGTTGCTGCAGTGCCAAAGAAAAGTAAAGCATTTCAAAGCAATACACAAGACTGCTGAAGACTCCAACCAATAACACATCTGGAATTATTAAATGTGGGTGTGAAGCTCTGGAAACCAAACTACCTTTTGTAATTATCAGTGTACTATCAGTGCAGGCAGTTTACACCACCAATTGATTTAACATGATTATTTATAACTGATAATCTGATGGATGATGTTAAGGGTATACCCTGTATAGTTGTTAAACTCATCTCTGCATTTACTATAATCACCCCTCAGAAAGATATTGGCCGAAGGCTTAAAAATTTAATAAACTATATCGTAGAACATGCTCTGGGGCCTCATTTATAACGCCGTGTGTAGGATTCACGTGGGAAGGTTGCTTACGTAGTAGAAATCCAAAAACTAGGTACAGAAATGTTCCGACATTTTCCGATTCACCAAACATTGCGTACCGGGGAGGAAAGTGCGTACGGCACTTCCTACGCCGGTTTCCCTTTATAAATCACAATCGACTCGAAATGCGGTGCAGCTTTTGCGGGTTTCACGTAACGCCCATATTTGCCTATAAATAGTCCTGCCAGTAACGTTACTATATTATCAATACTACTTTAGTTATAGCCTGATATATGATTGCTAACTTTACAATGTTGTGATGTGACTGACGTTAGCTAACATTAACTGTAGCTAACGCCGGTCACTCACCAAGACAGCTGCTCTGTTCTCCACTGGTTCTCCACACACCACAGCTCCATTTCTCTCCGATGGCCGTTATTTTTTCTAATCCTTGGCTGCTCCTGGTCTCTTGGACACATAGCAGGCTCATAATTATAATCATATGCATTCGAATATATATTTTCAACCTCTTCTGTGTCAAAACTAGCATTGTGATCCATGTTTATTCATACGTTAGACCGGCCGCTCTCCCCATGTTACGTCACACGTGGGAGGTCACGTGCGGAGGCTTTTTTATGCGGAAGTGAAAATGTCTTACTAAAACGACGCCAGATGTCACTGTAGTGTATATTTCTGTATATCTTTTTGAAAATCTAGTGTATTCATCATTTTCCTACACATTTATTCACTGGTGTCTCTAACCTGCAAGTTGCTCTTTAAGTGTTATTAAAATAAATCCCTAAAGTATCACAAATTAAATGAGTATTATGCATGCATAACGTCCACAATACAATACAGATATTCAATTATATGACTGTATTTAAATTTAAACTCCAATCTGGCCGAGGTATTTACCACAGGTTGATACATGTTTCATTCTTTTATGTTGACCTTATGAAGGCTGTTTGTCAAAAAAATTGGTTACTGAGTGGTGAACAATTTTCAAATTGCACAGAGCAAACCTTTAGCAAATTCAATTTATATCACAAAAAACGTTTACTTTAATGTTATACTGCAGGTATGGGTGAAATAAAGGTAAAACCTGTCATTGTCATGTGTCTCACCTGATGAGATTCTGCAGGAGCTGTCTGCTGGAGCTCTTTCTTTTGATGGACTCTGACATGGTGGATGGTCTGCTGCTGTTCTGAGGGCCTGGTTCTGGTGCTGCTCGGTGGGCAGCCTCTGGTCCTGGGTCTGACCTTAGTTCTGGTCCTGAGATGTTTCCTACAGCTGCTCTGTTGTTCTTCTTCGTGTGTCTCTGTGGCTCATGTTGGCCTCTCTCTCCCTCACTCTCTGATCGCAGCTCTCTCCTCCCTCCATGTGGTTTTCATTGAAGCGTTTGACCCCCCCTCTCTCACCCTAACAGGGGTCATGTGACTCACCCAGGGGATTGTAAAATGATATCATAACAGTGGTTCAGTGTCAATATAATATGCATATATACATATTCATATTGTGAGGGAGTAACAGAGTGTGTGTTAGTATACAGTGATCTAATTAACACGTTCCGAGACTCCAGCTAATTATAGAGAGAAAGAAACACTAAACTCCCTCACTGCGCTTTAAAAATGCAACAACAACTGTGACATGCAGCTTCATCTTCTCATTTGCTGCAGTGTCATCTTCTCATTTGCTGTTTTTTATAGAACACAAAAAATACATTTGCATTATTTCAACAAAGCAACCAGTTAAAAATAAAAAAATTTTTACCTGAGAAGTTATTGATGTCTCCAAATTCATGACTGCTAAAGCAACATTAACAACTTATAGTCTTAGTAAAAAAAATACTTATTTGAATGCTACATTAACTTATAATAAAGTTAATGCCTCTCCAGACACCTTATCCTGCACAGCATGCAACCTCACTGATTGGGTCGTAAGATCTCCAGGGAGAAGTGCGTAACGTTTGTTGTACTATGTTGATGTCAGAGTTACTGAAGTTTTGTCCTCTGATAATATTTGGCAGCTCTGCCTTTGAGTCTTTCTGATTCATGGAGTTTCCAGATAAACATAAGGCTTAACTTGTTATTGCTACCTGCTGCTAGTATAAGGCCTAGCTGCCGTTAGCTAGCTAGCTTTTAGCACAGTTAGCTGCCTTGTCTATTTTAGTTGCACTTGACTGATGTTTAGCAGTGTAAAAAAGTTGTCACCCTCTATTTTTTTATCATTCATAAGTCATGTCATAACATTTTTATTTTGTGTGACTGGTGTATGTCTAAATTGCACTCTATGGGGGATAATTTGGAAAAACTACATCATCTTACGTAGTTTTAACTGCTTAAGTTAAGCCCCAAGCCTGTTTTTCAGGTCTCAGGCTCGAAAATGACATTTCCAGAACAAATGACCATAACTACACTTCTAAAAGGGGTAAATTAATCATCTTTTTATTCAAAGAAATGATAAACCTGTGAGTTGGATGTAGAAAAGTCAGAATCAATATAGATCATTTTTATTTTAAAGAAAATTCAGATTGAACATAGTAAAATCTTTTTAATTATAGTGTCCGTCCAAAAACAAAATATTACTTATAGGGAAAACCACCCTTGGATGATGGGTTAGTAGACTAAAAGCTTCAAGAATCCAAATTGCAACATATAATAAGTACCCTGTATCAAGATTGATGCAAAACAAGTGAGATTTGACCTTTTTAGAGAGGTTTAGCAAAACAAATTCCACCTCTGGGGTAATTTGGGTGGAAATGGGTGTATTTGCCGTTGCTCTGGAACCCATTGGTCGATTTTGAACCGTTAGAGCCAATAGAATCGATGGGGAATTTCCACATACACACCAACGTTACCATTGAGAAATGAGAGCTATGCGCACGCAGTTTGCCCAAAGTGAAACCTATCTTACGCTCTGAAATCTGAAAACTTAAAACTATTGTTTATTGCTGATGGATTACCAGAAATCATTTCAAAGTGACACAGACCCATTGGATTAACCTATGGATTAACCTTCAGCAGCGCTTTTATCGTTTTACCATTGAAGACAACTTTTGATCAGAATAACAGCTAAGGTAAGAAATGTGCCGTTTTAGCTACCGAATGCCACGTGTTGTGATGTCTGTTTTTGTTTCTCACGTTGCGTCGTTTTGATCATGGAGTGATGATAATGATACCTATCGAATCTGTGTAATCTCACGATGCTAATCGATGGGTTGGTTGTGCATTTACGATGAGTAATAAGAGTTTTATACCGTGAGTTCTGTGCTAACGGCATTAGCATTTTCTCGCTCAGGGCTAATTCAGAGGCTCAGCGTTAGTCTTTTGTTTTTTTTTGCTAAAAATGGTTCATATCATCAGTTAGCTGAATTTCTTCCCGTTACATGGATATGAAACATTTATAGTTTATTCAATCTTAAGAAGCCCTCAGACACTGTTGCTTACAGATGTTGTGGTTTCGGCCCCTTCGGCGGGTCCGTGGGGCTTAACAGGTAGGGTAGGTCAAATTTGAGAAACCAGCTCGAGTAAGCTAGAATTTGAAAGTACACAACCAAAATAAACCTGCCCCTTCCTTCAGACTTCCGAGCCCCTTCTCCAACACACACGAACGTGCACATGACCAATGAGGGCACGAGATAAGTTTGTGCACGAGATGGAAGGCTGACAGAAAGGTAGGCCATCCAATTATCTGCCGCGGGCCGAGGCAGATAATGGATTTGCTTTTTACAGCGCCACGGCTTCCACAGATGAAATATTTGTACATATTTATTGTCAAAGCATTTAATGTATTCATTGCTATCGGAATGTTAAGAGCATTCCATGGAATATAACAAAAAGTTCTGAAGTGAATTACCTACCCTACCTTTAACACTAGAACCGCCAACGGGTACATTTTACCCGCAGCTGTTTTTTGATTGTATGTACTTTTCCTGAAAAGTGTGTTATGTAGCACCCTCTGTTGTTAACAATTGTCAATATGAAGTCAGATTGAAAAAATCGCCAAAAAAAATGCCATTTATACCTATATCCGCCAGCGGGTAATATTTACCTCATAGAAAATGCAGCGTAAACATGACGTGTTGCTATAGCAACGCCTTTTATCTACTGCGGTTCCTTATAGATAGAGAGATAGATTGAGAGAGAGAGAGATGGATAGATGGATAGAGAGAGAGAGAGACAGATTGATAGTTATAGATAGTGTAAAATCTTGGAGAATACAAGATCTTGGATGACTGAGCTCACGTTGAAGAGGTAATGCATGTGTGCCGATGTGTGCAGGTTACGTGCCAGTTGAATAAAGATGGACACTCGGAATGAGAGAAGTAGTCCGCTTCTTCTGTTTATGTAGACAATTATATGTCCGTAGAACATAACATTACAGAAAGATCGATAGATAGTTATAGATAGATAGATAGATAGATAGAGAGATAAAGAGATTTGTACCTAAACAAAACACAAGTCTAACACCAAGCGTTTAAATCAGCACTCTTAGCAATATTTTATACTTCATGCTATCTGCACAAACTATGTCATATGAAAAGCTGAGAGTCCACAGATTCTATTGGTATAAGTTTCATCCCTGTGCGATCAAAACTCACTGTTCTACATGATAAATAAAAGAACATTGTACCTTGAAAATCAATAGCGGGTACATTTTACCCGTTGGCGGTTTTAGGTATACAGCGACCTCTGGCGGTTCTAGTGTTAAAGGCCCCTACAAATCAAGCTGACACCAAAGAACACGCCCCGACGGAACACGACTGTTGTGTCGCCTCACGTCACCTGCGTCTTGGCCAACAGAACACACCGCAAAGACTTCAGCCAACGGCCAAGTAACACGTACGAACTGCGCATGCGTGAGTGGCAATAACTCTCGTTACCAGCAGGCGGCGGTAGTGTGTATTCGTCTTTCAAAAGAGGCAACCGGAAGACAGACTGCGTGATATACAAACTTCAGGGTTGTGGTAGAATAGTCCGTTTTGCTTAGGAACCTTCGTAACGGAGTGAAATGACCCAGA
>NW_011346975.1:0-1913 GCF_000735185.1 Notothenia coriiceps | reverse complement strand
TTTATGGCATTTCAAAGTGAATTTGTTGTTATTGTCCAAAGTTTCTTGAAGCTCAAAGTGTTTTTCATCACCATATATCTTGCTACACTGGATAATGTTTGCTAATCTGACTGCTCCTGCAGAGATCAACGGTTCCTTCTTCGCTTGGCAGTTAAACCTCCAATTGAAGTAGCACTCATCAGGCACTGGATCCATAACCAATGTAAACCCTGTAAAGAAAATAGATAATACAAAAATGGCGACGTTGCACGGAGGAATGACAGTGGAAGACATTTGCACTGCTGCATCTTGGTTTTCCCCTGTTCTTTTATTCGTTTTTATTTGAGGGATGCCTCCCATTCCTCTCTGACACACTCAGTACTGAGTGTCCTGTCAGAGTGAGTAATGTCGGGGACTCAACTGCGTGCCCTCTCTCCTGCCTGTCGGCACTTAGAGAGCTGCCCTTTTCCCCCTCTTTGATCGTTTTAACAAGTGGGACTTTGGTCTCTACTTTTTATAACGACAGGTAGCCTATTTAGCCTACCTTCTTTCCCTTATGGAGAATATTCATTTTTAAATGCTACATTTTCCAGGGAATGTGATGCTCCATTACGCATGGCGAAATGGACATGGGTTATTAATTGAGTAAGTGTGTTTTTGTGCTTCTGGTAACGGACGGACCAGTGGGGCGTAGACTGCATCCTGCTTCGCCCTTAACCCAATAGCGATAGCCTTAAAGGGTGAAGCATATACGAAATAGAACTGAAGTTACCTACTGTAACTCCAGCTTCTATGAGTATAGGCGCAGCCCTCTAAGGGTCGGGCCCCACTGGCTCCGCGAATAGCTGAAGAAAAGCTGTTTGTGTGGGAGCAGATTGTAGGGACTACTTCTTATTTATACGGAAGTGAGTCCGGAGGTGGGGCCCACGTCATAGGTGGGCGTGGGCATGCGCGGTGGGATTACCCAATAGTGATAGCCTTAGAGGGCTGCGCCAATACTCACAGTACGTAACCCCAGTTATCATTGAAAATAAATGGTTTGAACACTTTCATTTCTTCAAGATTATTCTTTTCTTTGAGGCCCCCCGAGGGTAAAAAGTAGGATAGTAGCAAAAATGAACAAACATTTACGTTTTTGGTCCAGCAAACGTATACAGGACAAACTGGAATTGTAATTACCTTATGTGAGTACTGCTGCTGCTGCTCTGAGTTACACTCCGGCAAATAATGTGTGTCCTTGGATGATGATAACAGCATTTTAAGCTTTAAGGCATACTTTTCCTTGTTGTGTGATGTTTTATATTACATACACATTAATGGGCATATTTCAGCATATTTATATTCTTTTGTCTCTTTTTGCATTTTTGGTATTGTAATCCAAAACTAACCAGATGAATCAAATGATGTGACTTTATTAAATAACCTAAAAAAAGTGATGGAATAAGAACACAATCTTAAAGTAACTTTCCCAACCTGTTTATTCAAAAGTGATAAAAGTAATCCATTCTTGGTCAATGAGTTGCTCTGTTAATTGAAGTCAAAAGACACCTACGGTTATTAACCTGAGCAAGCATTTGCAATAAGCTCTTTCAATAAAAATACTCACTTACAGATTTCAATAAAAAAGGAGGAAAAATAAACTCAATAGCAGCGAGTTGTTCTTTTTTCACCCAACTGAGAGAACTGGAGTGTAATCGATAACTCTGCCCAACACTAACTCATCTATTGAGACTCGTGGCACTGAAAGGCTGCCTACGTGTTTTCTTGGAGTGCAGATGCTGAGAGTGCAAAGGCTGTGTGTGTGTGTGTGTGTGTGTGTGTGTGTGTGTGTGTGTGTGTGTGTGTGTGTGTGTGTGTGTGTGTGTGTGTGTGTGTGTGTGTGTGTGTGTGTGTGTGGAGAGAGAGAGAGAGAGAGAGAGTGTGTGTGTGTGTGT
>NW_011346974.1:0-2976 GCF_000735185.1 Notothenia coriiceps | reverse complement strand
TTCACTTAATTGATCCAGATCTGTGAAGTAACTAAAGGTATTAAATACATGTAGTGGAGTCAAAGTACACCATGTACCTCTGAACTGTAGTGGAGTAGAAGAACAAAGTAGCAAAACATTGAAATACTTAAATAAAGTACAAGTATCTCAAAATTGTGCCCAAGTATAGTACTTGTTGAGTTTATGAACTTAGTTACTTTACACCATGTGGCTATAAAGATAAAAAGACTTAAGCCTTGCACAGAGGCAGAAAATACATTTTCAAAATGCTCAACAGTGCTGCCAAAATTATAAACTGACTGCTACACAATTAAAATAAATGCTTTTATATATTTCTATTAGATGTGACTCTTTGGCGTTTCTGTTATTATTAACACTGCTGCTTTAGTTGTTCTGACTGCTAAAATCCTCTGTATTCCGTGGGGTGGGGGAGCCGGGGGCTCGGATCCTTGTCACCTTTTTCATACCTGATGAGTTTGCATCCCTGTATGTTAAAAAGCCTCAGTCACCTTAATTCATGTAATAAAAACATCTCAGGTCAGTAACACTCAAAGCTAAATGTGCAATACCATGTTCAGCTATGTTACTATTTATAATGTTATTGTTGTTACATCAGAAGATGTACATATTGGAATGATTTCTTAACTTACAGCAGGCTATTTTTTACAATGTGTGTTGGAAGGATTTATTAAATTACTATGAATATTGTCATTGTTGAAGGCTTTTAGAGATGCCTTGGCAGTTCTCAGCTGAATTACATAACATTTTATTCCTAAAACATAAAAGCCACAATAAAATGAATCACTAATTATTCTAGTTATTTTTACCTCCCGTATTGCTTTCAACCCACCAGCTTTTATGGTGTTGTTACGTCACTAACTGTAAGCTTGTCACATACAGTCTATGGTCACTCAGAGTAACCTCCAGTTAATTTAGCTGCTGGAGAAGAAATATCAGGGGGGGAGGTGGGGGGAGAGAGCTGTGGTTGATGGGCCATTAGTTGTGTAAATACACAGCTGAGAGCTGCCGTTTCATTCACACTGTTTAAAAAACGGTAACAACGGACTATTTTTCTTAGCGGATGCATGTCAATTTAAATCAATACATACAACTATTTTTTAAATCAATAAAAACATTTTCTAAACCCATAAAAGCATTTCAATTAATATTGGGAGTCATGTCGTTACTTTGTTGAGAATGTGGCCATGTAATAAGCGGGATAATTTGCAGCGACTTGTTCCTTATGGGGAAAATAACACCCTTCATGCAGATCAGGATCCCTCCGCTACGCGTCGGGATCCTGATCTGCCGACGAGGCTCCATTAAAATATAAATATTTTTAGTGAATTACTGAGTTTAGGCACGTTAATAACGTTTTTATTAAGTTGAATACAGTATATCCATATGTTTCAGTGATTTCATGTCAATTCGGCGAACATAAACATAAATGATCGTGGTGAAGATGATGATTAAATTAGGATTAAAAATCGAGAGCCGGGCTGCATTTCCTCCCGTTCGTTTTTTTCGACTAAACAACATTATTTTATTAAATAACAACATGGTGATGTTTTGTAAACGATTACATGTCTCTTATTTAGCACAGTAGTATGATATCCGTGACATATGGATCTTAACAAAGTTCCGCTGTACATCCAGCGTACTGTATCTGACTTTATTTCACATGATCTCCAGTGTGGAACTCCACTGCACCCCCTGGTGGATCAATGATCCATTGCAGCTGGCTTCATTATAATTACATTTATCTATCACGGGGGCAGTCTCAATTCAAGCTGGAGGTTTTCCCTTGAGCGAGGGCAGATCACGTACCAATCACAGCCCTCGCGTTTCAAACTGTCTGAAATGAAGCGCTACATCTGTAAGTGTTGGGTTTTGTGACGTTGTTTACCTTCCGGAAGTCTGGTCAAAACCGATCGGACTCATCCAACTTGTCAACAAGTAAGCAAGGAGAACTCCACGGGCTCAAACTGGGCTCAACAATCCAGTTTTTAAGTATCTAATCAACCTCCTTCTTAAATCGATGGCGTTTATCAGGGTTTACACGATATGCGTGTTATTTAATCGGCGGTGAGTTACCTACATCAATATCTTGTTCCAGAACAGGAAGGTATGTTCCTCGTACAGGAAGGTATGTCAGAAAACAGTTGCTTGTTAGAAACGATCAGTTCAACTACGTCGCCAGGCTGCGCATCAGACAGGTGCGCTAAATGAGACTCAATATTCACCAGAATCTCTGAGTTACGCAGCCTCCCCTGTAACACCGCCTTTGATTGGACCACAATATCCCCCTCCGCAATGACCAGGGCCTCCGAGGTGACAGGTGTGTCACTTTCAGCACTGGACAGCGGCACCACACAGGCAGCGACAGGTTTATTGAGATCAGCACTAGGCAGCTCCCCTGTCGGCACAATAGATTCAACAGTATCAGAAGATGAGCCACTGCACGAACCAGGCGCATCCCCCCTCTCGTTGTACAGTTTCAACATATTAATGTGACAAAGCCTGCTCCTACGACCCCGGTCAGGGGTAGCGATGAGATAGTTACGGTCACCGCCTTTCTTGGTAATAGCATAAGGGCCACTGAACCGGGCTTGCAAACTGGAACCAGGGATCGGCAACAGGGCTAGCACTCTATCCCCTGGAGCAAACACTCTGTCCTTAGCCCGCCTGTCATACAAGCTTTCATTTTCTTCTGAGCAACACCCAGATTATCATTTTCCAGCTCGCATGCACGGCTCAGCTTGAAACGAAAACCACTCACATAATCCAGCAAATGTAGTGGCTCAGCTACACCCAGCCACTTTTCCTTCAACAGCTTCAGGGGACCACGTACATTATGAGCAAAAACCAGTTCAGATTGGCTAAACCCTAGTGCAGGCCTATTCAAATGGCGGCCCGCGGGCCAGATGCAGCCCAGAACCAACTCCCGAGTGGCCCAGCCTCCCGTGGCAAAATTCC
>NW_011346973.1:0-3151 GCF_000735185.1 Notothenia coriiceps | reverse complement strand
CCCCCCCCTCCCCACAGAGAGCCTGCTATCTGTCTTTGAACCCTCAGAAAGACGAGACTCTAGAAACAGAGAAGGCTCAATATGTGCTTCCTGACGGGAACACGCTGAACGTGAGTCAGGAATACTCTTCCTCCTCCTCCTCTTCCTCTCTTTACAAACATCCTCTTCCTCCTCCTCTTACTGTTCCCCTTCCTCTTCATCCTTTGTCTTCTTCCTCCTCCTCCTCTTCCTCACTCACCTTCTATGTAAATACTGCCATATTTTTATTCTTTTTTTATGTTATAGGTTTCTTAAAATACTTCTCTATCTGTGTTTAAAAAAGAATATTCTGGTAATAAACCTGTTTCCTCCTCTTCCTCCTCCTCCTCCTCCTCCTCCTCCTCCTCCTCCTCCTCCTCCTCCTCCTCTTCCTCTCTTTAGTGCTCCGCCCCCTTTCAGCCTCCTCTCAAACCGGTGAGTTTAAATCTGCGTAACATTTAAAAGTCAAAGAATAGAAAGAGGATCAAACATTTATTTGAAATCTCTTTTTCAAAGTGATTTGAGGGATCTGTGTTTCCCTAAAGCTCTGGAGCCTTTTATTTTATAGAGCTCGTAAAACGTTGACATATATTTATAAAAAGCATGACTTTTGAAACATATATTATCAAGAATGATTACATGGCTTAGTTGAATACTGGATTCTGATTGGTCGATTCAGAACACGTTGTTAATCCAGTAGCACAGACCGTTGTCAAGGACTTATTGACCGTTGTTAAGGACGCTTGGGCCGAAACAGACAAGAAAACAGCGGAGAGGTAACGGGGCACAAACCTCAACACTAACGACGACACGTGTTCAGAGTGCGGTTCCTTTGGCGTCAGGGCAGGGGTACCTAGATGCTCTCAAGGTCTGACATCACGTGCTACTTTTAAAACAAGCAGCGATGTTCTCAAATCTGTAATCAAAAAGCTGTCAAAGCAGTTCCTGCCGTTGCTACGGTAACAACGGACTCTTTTTCTTAGCGGATGCACGTCATTTTAAATCAATAATAGTATTTTCTAAATCCATAAAAGCATTTAATGAACACTGTCAGTCATGTCGTGACTCTGTTGAGGATGTGTCCGTGTGACGAGCGGCGTTCGGGAGTTCTTCTCCCCGTAACGACCGCCTCGCTGCACGTCCTCCCTAACCTGTCATTGCTTTGTTTGACACATTATTTTAACGGCCGTAGAAGATGACGTTATATTTAGATTTGATTTCAGGGAAAGTCTCCGGAGCTTTGGTTTAATAAATCAAACTAAACAACTCCTCGCGCTTTTGGGAAATACAAGTTTCACCTCAGCTGCTTCTGAGGTTACAGAATACAAACAACAGAGCATGTGTGTCCATGTTCCTGCTCTGCACTGAGGTGACACTCCTCCTCCTCCTCCTCCTCCTCCTCTTCCTCTCTGCAGTGCACGGTGTCGCAGCCCCCCCCTCAGAGACAGGAAGTGATCAATAACTCTGAGATCCTTCAGGGCCCAGAGGAGGCTCTCAACCCGCCGATGTTCCCCCAAAACCCCACCAGCTCCCCCGTGTCATCGTCCCCCAAACCCGACGCCTCGGAGCTGTACCTGCGCTCCAGAGCTCTGCTGGAGAGCAAGCGTGAGTCTCAGCCACTTGTATCTTAATATAACGTTATCATCACTACTGCAGACCTTCAGACTCAGGGAATGGGGCCGGAGTGTGCAGCTCTCACTTAAACATCACTCACCGAACACATCACATTATAAAGTTCACACACACAAAATGAATCCACAGAAATTGCTTTTCATTTCATTTCAAACCTCTATTTATTCAGATTGGTCCCTTGAGATCGATCTCATTCACAAGGGAGATCTGCATCATTTAGTTCCACATCAAACATAAAAACAACAAACAAACAACAGAGGATATCATATTTACATATTCAACATTTACAAATACCCAGAGTGTCAGAAAGCATTTCATTTAGACGTGCCTTAAATACATTCAGAGAAATAAAAATGCTCAAATGCTTAAAGTCTTAAAGTGTCGTCACAACAAAAGGCTGAGTGAGTTCTTCCAGTGGCGTGTGGTCCGTTAGACCCCCCAGAGCATGATCAGTATGACCCCCCCCCTTCTCTCTGCAGCGGCTCACACCAAGGACCTGGATGTTTTCATCAAGAGGAACCAGGAGTCAGGATTTGGATTCAGAGTCCTCGGAGGGGAAGGGCCCGACCAGCCGGTACGTGCCACAGACTAGTGTTCATTTCTTTGACTAAAACTATGACGAGATCTGTTCGTCAACGAGCTCTTTCTCCATGACTAAGACGAGACGATGACGAGACGATGACGAGACGATGACGAGACGATGACGAGACGGCACCGACGTCAGTAAACAATAACTGTGACGAAAGTTTGACTAAAATGAGAAACGATTGGTTTTGGAGTAGTTTGACTGAAACGTTCGATATAATCTGATGACTAAAAAAGACTCATCAACAGTTTTCATTGACAAAAAGTAAACTAAAATAATTAGTTTTCTTCGACTAAAATAAGACTAAAATGCTCAGACTTTTAGTCGACTAACACTTGACTAAATAGAAACAGGATGAAGGTCACTAAAGAGAGGCGAAGTCACGCCCATCTACTTCCGCTCCATGGGACCTTATTTCTGAAAAATGATGCATTGAAGTCAATGGAGAGAGAAAACTTATCTTTCGATCCCGTTTGAATTGTGCCATGAATTACACATATGATGTTTGTCAATTTAAAAAATCATTTCCATGTCAAAAAAGTCAGTTTGTCGTAAAACTGTTGAAATATAAGACTATGAAAAATACGCAGCTAGAAAGACTACAAATCCCAGAGTCCCGGTCCCGCATGCTGGCTCTTAGGAACCGGCTAACTCCCCTTGTGTGTATGTACAGCTCTCAACGTGCCCAGACCTGGAGGGATTTTCACCTCTTTTAATACTTTCCACCTCGTTCTGAAAGAAAGAAGTGAAATGTGCCAACGTGACGCCGTCTGGGTGTGTGGAGCGAGACGGGAGATGTAGTTCATTCAGCGTTTCACACAAAGTGTTACTTCACAGTTTTACCACACATTTTATTTTTTTTACTTGCAAAATTATCTTTTAAATTGACAAACATCATATGTGTAATTCGTGGCA
>NW_011346972.1:1751-4999 GCF_000735185.1 Notothenia coriiceps | reverse complement strand
AAAAAGCTGAGGGTTAGACTAGGTTTCTTTTTCAGAAACAAGTCCTGTTTCTCGCTTGAGGCCAGGAAAAGGCTAGTCACTGTGAACTTTTTACCTGTGATGGTGATTTGTTGTATATGAATGCACCTGCCTATTGCCTGAACAAGTTATATGCCGCTTATCACAGCGCACTGAGATTTGTCACAAATTGTAAAGCACTTACTCATCACTGTACCCTGTATGCCAAGGCAGGTTTGCCTTCACTAACTGTACGGAGGCTCAGTCATTGGTACACATTTATTTATAAAGCTATGTTGGGTAAACTCCCGTATTATATCTGTTCACTGATCACACAGAGAGTTGCAAGCAGCTATTGTCTGAGATCGCATGATGTAGTATTGTTAGATGTGCCAAGAGCAAGGACTGTCTTAGGTAAGGCAGCTTTTATGTGCGCAGCTCCACTTTCTTGGAACAATCTTCAGCAAGAATTGAAACTGAGCAATCTCATTCATCTGCATGTTTTTAAAGCTAGGCTAAATGAAATGCTTGTTGATACTATGGGCACTTGTAAATGTCTATAACTATGTAAATGTATCCTGTAAATATAATGTATGATGTCCTTTATTGTTTTATGTTTCATGTGGATATGTTGCAGGTCTCCCTTGAAAAAGAGATCTCTCAATGGGATCAATCTCGTTAAATAAAGGTTTGAAATGAAATGAAATCAATTCAAACTCCAGACCCACAGCACATTGTAGCACACTCAATATACTTTTCTAGTTTTATTGAGTTTTTCTTTGCTTTCCTTAACAAGGTTTCTGTTGTGTAAAAAGGGTGTTGGAAAGCACACTGAACTGTAAAGCTCAGTGTGATCACAGGCAGGAGACTCTGAATAAAGGTTGTTAGTATCCAGTGGTGTGATGTATTGAAGTACATTTACTCAAGTATTGTTTATGACTTTGGGGTATTTGTACTTTACTTGAGTATTTTTGTTACACTACTTTACTCCACTACATTTTGTAAGCAAAATATTTTACTTTTTAGTTCTCTACATTTATCGGACAAAAATTGTTACTAGTTACTTTACAGATGCAGATTATTGGCTAATAGAAATATGGCTCCACCTTTACCAGCTATGATGAACAAATGAATGCCTCAATAATCATGACCATTTAATATAGTATATGATTCTGAATGGAGCTACAAAGCACAAGGAGTACGTGTACTTGTGTTACTTTAAATATATTTTGATGCCGATACTTTTATGTACATTTACTTGAATAAGATTTTAAATGCAGGACTTTTTACTTGCAACAGAGTACACTGTCGTAGTTCTACTTCAAGTTAAGTCAAATATCTGAGTACTCCTTCTACCTCTGTTGATATCAGCGTAACATATGGCATAGACTGAGGAGGTGATTGTTTGTGAGGGAAATCATTACAACAAATGGTTGAATTCTGCACAATTCAGTGTTTTTTTCCAATTCTTTATTTGAGATGTTGTGATGTACACCAGGTGCACATGTGTTACCCGGTGCAGCTTTAAAACAGAGACCAGCAGTACAACAACCAACAGAGTTAGAGGTCAGGGTCCCACTTTGCAGCCGGATGCAAAAGGATTGAATGTGTTTCTGTGGCACAAATCCACATGAGGCGTCTCCTTCCACTCTGACAGCGCCCCCTGCTGCGCTCCAACACACTCGCACACCCTGTGGGCTGAATCAGAGCTATGTTACAACAACACATGCTAACACGTGCAGAATAAAACCAGCACCTGAGAGGAAGACAAACAACGATACGGTACGGCCGTAAGGTTTGTAAATGTTTGTAGCTACTGCTCTCTAGTGGTAGATGAGTCTGTTAACCTGTTGCCCTCGGGTCAAATCTGACCTGTTTCTTAATATTTCTGTATGATGAGAGGTTTATGATCAAACTTTTTATTTAATTATGTGTTTTATTCAAATGTATCATCTGGTGTGATGCGATTCATTTGTTTCTAACGGTTTTGAAACAGAATCTTTACTAAACTTTGATGTATACGATAATGCTGTGACAATCGATCAAGGTATGTTCCTGTGATCTTAACTAGGTAAAAATAATTCCAATTGTTGGCCTTTTGTTAACTCCAAATTGGGTTAAACATTTTTATTTTCTTTGACCATAAATGCAAAAAAGAAATAATTAAAACTATTAGTTATACTATATGCTGTAAAAACAATCAAACAAAGAACACAAATGCACAGTTAAGGGGAAGACAACAATAAGTTAAGACTGAATAAACCAGGGGGAGCAGACAACACGCTTAACAGGATACTTGATGTGATACTTGTTTGAAGCGGGGTTGTTTAACTTGTCCATAGTCACCCCCAGTTTCCACCGGGTCCGTCTGCGCCGCGCTGCGCTGCGTTACGGCTGCGCTGCGTTACGGCTGCGCTGCGTTACGGCTGCGCCACGGCGGCGCCACGGCGGTCGTAAGCATCGCGGCCACTCTAGTCAATGGGTGCTATTCCATCACACGCGTCGCGTTACGGCTCAGACGCGTCCCAGAAGCGGCTCGGCGCAGCGCTTCTCTAAAATTAGGATGAATCCTATTTTTGCCACGGCGCAGCCCTAACGTAGGCCCATTCCCAAACCGCCCCCTACACCCTACCCCTCCGTTTGCGCGTTCACGCGGAGGGTCCGCCATATTGAGGGCTGTTCCAAACCAACGAGTGTGGAGGGGGAGTGGGTTATGGCTAGAAAATGATCCGTCTAGTGTAAATATGACGTCACGTTCTCGTTGTAACTCTCGTTGTAATCTAAACCAGACACAATAGACATTAAATTACTTGTGAAACCGACCACGAGCCCACGACAAACTAACCAGCTCTCCTGAGGGATCGATTGGTGAGCACAGTCACCAGACTCCCTCAAAACACCACCTCCAACACCAAATCCCACGAAAGACCACACGACCCTACAACGTTTGGTCTGATAGGACGCGCTGATAGTCATCATAGCGACACTTGTGGTGAAAAGGAAGTACAACATTAAACAATATAGGTAGAAACAGAGACGTATAGTACGAAACAGCCGGTTGCCTGCCTCGATCGATCGTTTGTGTTTGGGTCAGGCGGTTTGCCTTCACGTAACGTAGCTTCCCTCCTCAAGTCCTACATCTCGCCTTTGCCGAGTTATTGAACCTAATTCAGACTTACAAAAGAGATTAATTATAACGACGACGTAATTACACATACAACGTAGTACAATGACGACTTCTACACAAAGGC
>NW_011346972.1:0-1706 GCF_000735185.1 Notothenia coriiceps | reverse complement strand
CCACGACGCTACGCTTCTGGGACGCGTCCGGTGGGTTATGGCGCTAGACCAAAACCGCGGCGCAGCCGGACCCAGTGGAAACTGGGGGTGAGTGTGCTACCTACAGTATTCTGATTGGAAAAACTGAAAAGAATACCAGCAGGAAGCTCAACAATATACTGCTGTGGACGAGCAGCAGCAACACGTATTTATCCTCCCCAAAGAAAGATTTCCCGGTTTAAATGTGAACTATGTGGAATAGTTTCATTGCATCAGAAAGCCCTTTCCAAAAAACTGTTTAAAACACAGAAGTCACACAATAAGACCAAGCCGCTAATCGATCAGGGCAGCTGCTCCTCTGTTCTGCTAGGTAGATTCATTGTTTGTGTCAATGGAGTCTGGTCATTTTTAAAAGAGCATAGACAAAGGCTGTGGTTGCGGATATTGAGTTTTTAGTTGTCTCAAACTCGTTTTGCTGCCGCACCTGTCCGCAGTGCTATAGCTTAGCTCCCTGCTGGTATTCTTGTTGGTCATTTACCGTTTGCGATACACTGATGGTGAATTGACTGTACCTCATACAACACCTCTTCAAAAAATCCAAACTATCCCTTTGCCCTCAAACTCTCTTAGTATTTTAAGGCACCTGAAGGATGGACGTTTGCTGGGGCAAAACACAGCCTAGCAGCAAAGCTATGTTGCTAAGTCCAGGCAATAATAGTCTCTATGAACATGTTTGTTGCATTCCCTCCGACACCCTTCTTACCTACACCCAGCAGCAGCTGCTCCACCTGATCCCCTGACAGGGCTGATGTCTCTGTGAAGAATAACCCTCTGTCATTGGCCAGACTCTGTCCTTCCTGTAGGACCAATCAGAATTAGCGGGGGAAAGTGCAGTGTTACAGCGTATAGCAGTGGCATATTTACTGTGGCTGACGGGCAAATGCACCAAAACACTTCAATTAGGAGAAACGGACTGCACTTTCAAAAACGAAGCATGTATGAGAAAATATATATAAAAACACAAATCTGCCAAAACGCATGTAAATTACATGTGTTTTGGCAGATGTAAATGAAGAAACATCTTCACCAACTTGACAACACATGCACAGTGTTTACAAAAAGCGTTGCAATGAACAAATCGCAGCAAGAAGCTCGAAACACACCAGAACCAGTGGACCCTGGACCCAGGGATTATAAAGTGGGCCACTGGAAACTTACCTAAAATATAAATAAAGATAATTTCATCGCAGGATTCCTTCTGATAGTATTGCAGATCTGTTGAACGGTAGCAGCTAACATAGCCTGCAGTCATTTCAAATATACTGACAAACACAGTTATGATCTGTTGAACTATCATGAACTATCCAACATCCTCACCAGAACGACGCTGGATTGAAATGAAAGAAGACCATGAAACGGACAGATTACGCCGAATGGAACAGTGTGTATGGCAGGGGTCTGCAACAGGCGGACCGCGGTCCGGTTCCGGACCCAGACGCCGACCTATACGGACCCGGAGCTATAATCAATACATTAATAGGGGATTTTTCGGCGCCTCGCGCTTTTTTAACGCTGATTTGGGTAACTTGTGTAATTCGTGGAGAACCGAAGAGTTTTTTTTTGGGGGTGGGGGGCTGGGGGGGGAGTCCGTCCGTCAGTCCGACTTCTTCAATAAAAAGAAGAAGAAATCTAGACCGCAAAAATAATTAAACAAGCGAGTACCTGTT
>NW_011346971.1:0-2533 GCF_000735185.1 Notothenia coriiceps | reverse complement strand
GATTAATTCTTTCATCAGATGTATTCGCCATCACGGAGGTAAAGTCCTACGTTCATTTACAAGGCTTGTTTCACACTGGTAAAACAACTGGCTCACCTCACTAATGTATTTCTCGTATCATCATATGATCAACATTTACTATTTCGCCGGGTTCACCTTTCCTAGCATCTCCTCCCCTTGTAATCATCGAGTCACATGGGGTCTAATCACAAGTATTAAGATAGTTATACTCCGGAGGAGAGAGCGAAGGATCAATCATGTCTCAGCAGAATCCACGCCGTGCTGGACTGGTGATCTGATTTGTATGAATGCACTGCCCATTACCTGAACAAGTTAGATGCTGCTATCACAGTGCACGGAGATTTGTTACTAATTGTAAAGCACTTACTCATCACCGTACCCTGTTGCAGGGCAGGTTTTTTTCACTAACTGTATGAGTCTTAGCCATTGGTACATGTTCATCTATAAGCCACACCGGGTAACTTCCATCTATATCTGCTCTCTGATCACAGAGAGTTGCAGGTAAGCTATTGCTGATATCACATGTGATTCTGTTAGACGTGCCAGTTGCAAGGGCTGACTTTGGCTCGAAAGATTTACGTGCGCAGCTCCTCTTGCTTGTAACAGTCTCAAGATTGAAACCGAGTTATTTGGTTCACTGCACGCTTTAAGCTCGGATAGGTGCAATGCCATTTGATATTGTTGGTACTTGTCAATGTCGATAGGTATGTAAATGTAGCCCTGTAAATATGATGTTTGATGTCCTTTATTGTTTTCTCTCCTTCATGTTTTCATGTCGTAACCTACTAGCTGCAGGTCTCCCTTGGAAAAGAGATCGATGATCTCAATGGGACCACCTGGTTAAATAAAGGTTTGAGATGAAATGAAATGCCACCTGATAAGTTAAGATCCTCCGTCAAGTGGCCCGATCTCCTTATATTTCATTCACTTTCCTCTTTTTGAGGGTTCCCTATATGCTCACGGCTGCATTTCTCCCTTTAGATATACGATTTCAGGATCGGGGTCTAATCGCCAAAGACTTAACATTTATCACGTGACATGTGTCAATAAGTGTTCTTGTACAAAATTAAGTCTCTCCTGATTGAAATGGGGTTAATAATGCACTGAAGCTCTTATATAACTTTGTGGAGCTCACTTATGTGCAGAAACCTTCCCTTTGTTGGCAGTGCATCAGCTCTGAATGTCCTGGATACTGCTCACAGACAGACTTCCCAATTAAGTCTTCCCTTTTCGCCCGGGGAGAGTAAGACTTCTCTGAGAAGCAGATCTTGCTTGAATTCATTGTGGACTTTAGCGAGGCGTTTACTTGGGGTGGGGGAGGATGAAGAGGGGATGGGATGGGGTAGGGACAGCTGGGTGTGATGTTGGTGGAGAAAGCTGTCTGCTCACTAATAAAACTCCAACGGACCGCCCTGCCAAGGCCCGGGCAATTAAAGCTGTGACAGAGTGTAGACCGAGCTCACCATGAATCCAGTCTCGTCAATTTGCAGTGATGTTTGGATCATTGCACACACCGCGGGTCACGTATCACAAGTTGGCAATTAAGGACTGGGGAGAGAAAAAGCTCTGCGAAAACATAACATGCTTGGCAAGGGATTTCAGTTTTTTATCCAGATCTAATAAGCTCATTACAGTGTATTTTTAACCAAATCATCCACCCTGGTACATCATTTTGCTACTTTTTTTTTAATCCATTGGGTTGTAAAGAAAGATAGTTAATCTTTGATTCTAGTCCTTGTTTCACATTTATTAAAAAACAGATCTTGGCTCCATCTTTGTGATTTATTATGTAAATATGTGTTGTATAGTATGTAAAGTTATGCAATGTAATGCAATATGTAAATCTAATAATCAACTAAAACAGCAGAAAGAAAGGAATGTAGACTGATGATAGACCCTCCAGAAAAACGCGATTCTGCGATCGCAGAATTTACCGCATAATCAGCAAAATGGCGCATATTTTTAAAAGGCCGCATATTTATCAAAATGCCGCATAATCCCCGCATTTTTCCACTCAAAGTTGAGAAAAAAAAAAGTTAACTCGTCTTGACGTGAAGTAGTGATGATGATGACGCGACGTCATCAGCTCGCGCATCACAGAAGGTAAACAACACCGTAGAGTGAACGTGTGTAACTCACACGAGAGAGAAAACACAAAGATGAAAAAATCTGATCCATCTCATTTACCGACGAAAAGTGGGGGGAAACTATTCTGCACCCCGTGCAACTGTGTGTTGGAGCATAAGTCTTCGAGAAAATCGACGGTGACGACCCACTTTGATTCATTCAAACATTCGAAAATGCTTTCTGCTGCTGCGGACAATAAAGCCAAACAACTCACGTTCACCGAGGCATCAACCTCCAAAACCCTTTCGAGGGCTACAAGAAACGAAGTGAGTAGATAACGAACGAGTAAATGAAAACAGAATGAGGCGGAGAAGTGTCTGTGTCTGAGAGAGAGAGAGAGAGAGAGAGAGAGAGAGAGAGAGAGAGAGAGATTAAAATAGCCCAA
>NW_011346970.1:0-3462 GCF_000735185.1 Notothenia coriiceps | reverse complement strand
TTGTTGCAGCCCTATTGTAGTTATCCCATGTATAAATAAAACGTGTTATTCAGCAACCCTTGCAATTTGGGATTTTATTTTTGGTGGTGAGCTGGTCATTTCAAAAGTAGCTCACCAGCCAAAAAGGTGTGGGCACCCCTGCCTTAAAGTATAAGCCATGATAGCTTATTTTATTAACACAAATTTGATATGAAAATCAATGGAGGCTGAGTTAACTTTGTAGGAAAACCTACCGTCCATGACTGCCCCTGAGCTGTGTTTTATTTGTTAACTTCATATTTTTCATTTCCTAAAACATTATTTTCCTCTCATATTAACAGTGTGGATCATTTAGACAACGTGGCGTCCAGAGGTCTTATCCCGTTTCCCCACTTCCTCTGAGGGGAGAGCACGGAGGGGGGGCATGAAGAAAGACCTGCACCAGCTTCCTCCAAGTGTTGTTACTGTTATCACTTGCTCAGTTTCATTTCATTTGACCAAATGTCTTTACATATACATTTAATATATTGTATCATTATCCACCTTTTTGTTGTATGTCCTTTTATTTAAAACATTCTTTGAGACTTCATCTTCTGGTTTAAATTTCAATAAATGTAATTTGTATAATCACTCTTTTGTCTTTATTCTACATGAAAATGTTAGAGATTCCATTCAAATCTGTTGATTATTCAGATCTTCCTCTGGCTAGGAATAGTATGTCGAATTTGTTATGCTAATTGTATATCATTTTCTCAAAGGATATAGAATGAGACAACACAGTTTTGATCCATTGTGTATGAATGCTTCAGCTCTTCAGACCAACATAGTAAGATGTGGTATGCAGCCTGGGTCTGCTCTGTTTAATAAAGCAAATCTGCCACTTTTATATTGTAGAATTGGTTAAATTAAAGCAGTCTTTAATTGTTTGTCCTAAACATAGCAATATAGGCTTTTGAAATGTAACATGTCTTTGAAAAAATAATAGTATACAGTTTATATTGTGTTTCACCTTTAGCTTGAAAACACATAGATGTGTTTTTTTAATCTATAAAATAAATAGACAGACAGACAGACAGTTTATCAATCCCAAATTGGGAAATTATTTTACAGCAGCAGTGTGTTCAGGTATTAAAATATTTAAAGTTGGAATAAAGTATAAACTACACATCACAAGTATAATGCACAGCAATCCATAAAATAAGTCCGATGTGTTGATGAAACTCCCCAGGAGACACCGACACTAACGTGGCCGAGTGGACTCCGGAGTTTGCTGCATGAGTTGCACTGTATGATCTGTGGTGTAGTGGGCTGTCACTCAAAAACTGAGTAGCCAAAGGGGACACACCCTGAAAGTCCCGCCCACCTGGGAGGTTTGTGTCAAAATCTCAAACAAAAAATGAGGGAGCACAAACGAGAAGAGCTGCAGCGAGAGCAAAAGTCTGATAATTGAGAAAGAAGCAAAGAGAACTGCAAACAAAAACCTATGTTAAAACAAAGAAAAGAGACTTATAGTTTACATGATTACACAAATGATTTGTTTGCAACTTATAGTTTTATTTTTGAAATGTATTTTATTTTGCTTGACTCATGTTTTTGCTTGACTCAGTTTTGCTTTATTCTGAGAAATTGTTGCTTTATCTTTATGATACAAAAATAATCCCATATACGTCACGACTCTTTGAAACATCACTGTTGCTGGAAATGCATCGGCGGAGGAGCCGTGGAGGACTCATCAGTGTATCCTCGATTATAGCTCCTCCAGAGAGCCTCCTCGATGCTCGATCCTCGGTCCTCGAAGTGCATTTAGAGAAATGAGATGTCCTTCAACATGGCACGCTGAAATCCATTTCCGGGTCACTACCGGAGGACCGAGGAGTCGAGGAGGGGAAATGAGAGAATTGAGAAACCTTCACTGTGTTGCACAGGTGTGTACTGTGTACCTGTGTGAGTACATAATGATTTACCTATAAATATGTCGCTGGATCTTGAAAGCTTGAACTCGATGCTGCGCTCTCTTGGGTCCTCTGCAGTTTACCCGCCAACTGTGGAGCTATGAGATAAGTGGTTGTCAAGAATATGGATGGACGTGCATACAGATTCTCTCCATTATAGTAAGATGATCACTCTGCAGATGCAGCTGTTAATAATTATTGCACTGCATCTGCACCAAGCAGTGGAGAAAAACGATATGTACATCATCAATATTCCTCAGAGTGAGGGAAGAGCAGCTGCTAGGAATTGATTGGTGAAGGCATGTGGCATGCTCTATCAAAATCAGAAGGGTGACGCAACGGCTAATTTCTAGATAAATGTGGATTTATGTCAACTGATTGTTTTATGGTTGTGTCTGATTTAAAATAAGCAAAGTATTCGATTTCTCAATGTGAAACTATTTGATTGTCAAATTCAGACGATAAATACATTACTACACAAGGAAAGATGACAAGCTCAGCAAATACCATCAACCTGCACTTTGATCCTACTGAGCACTGCTGCCCCTCTCTTTATGCTATTTCTACCTGAAATTAAGAATACAAGGTAACACGGCAGGGTCCAGGACAAATGGTTTATCCCAAGCTCCAAGGAAATGAACGAAGCAAAAAAAACGTTCCAGTTGACTCACAAGGAGGCAGGGCTTAAGTAAAACGCATGTGCGATAGGAATGATCATGACCCCGCCTCCAACACTGTATCCAGTTCTCTTTATAAAACCATGGTTTATCCGTCCACCATGCTACTAGTTTAGTGATTAGTTAGCATAGCCTTGTATATGAATGATCTTAAATGGTATGGCCGTGCAAACATTTTTAAACTTTCATTTCATATTAATGGGGAAGCATGTGAGAAATAATGTGCATATGGGAATGTGAATGTTTTTGTTTAATACATTTATGTATACCAGAGGTGGGAGTAAGTCCCACACACACATATATGTATATATTTTATATAAATATATACAATTTCAGAATCAAACAGAGCACTCTCATAATAACGTAACACTATCAGAGACTGGATATATCCCCCCCTCTCGCTACAATAAGGAAAATAAATTACGGGCCAAAAGTTTTATTTACAAGCATTAAAAGTAAGCATAGGACACCAAACCAACTGAGACCCGTCTGTCCGCCGCATCTACGCACTGTACAACCATAGACTGTATATATAAATGGATGTAGGGTCCGTGACGTCACCCATAGGATTCTGCAGAGTTGCCGAGAAGCCCTTAGTAGGCGGAGTCGGCCACTAACGGCTTGACAGTGACGTCAGAGTTCAACTCCCGCCTTCTCCAGCCTGCTCCAAATAAGGGCAAAGAGGCGGAGCCGAGGCGGGACCTGCTGCCACCGAGCTGAAAGTTCCAGAGCTAGCTGAAGCTACCAAGCTAAGCCAACATGCTCCCCATCTGCACACTGCCGTGGCATTTTACGTTTCTAAGGTAAGCAGACATGAAACTATTCAGCAAAACTATAAATAATAATCTAAGTTA
>NW_011346969.1:0-3783 GCF_000735185.1 Notothenia coriiceps | reverse complement strand
GTTGTGATGTGACGTTAGCTAACATTCTGTAGCTAACGCCGGTCACTCACCAAGATAGCTGCCCAGTTCTCCACTGGTTCTCCTCAGACCACAGCTCAATTTCTCTCCGATGGCCGTTATTTCTTCTAATCCTTGGCTGCTCCTGGTCTCTTGGACGCCTAGCAGGCTCATAATTATAAGGTTGTGGTCCGTCATATGCATTCGAATATTCATGTTCAACTTCTTCTGTGTCTTCTGTGTCGAAACTAGCATTGGGATCCATGTTTATTAATACGTTACACCGGCCGCTCTCCCCCTTGTGTCCCCCGTGTTACGTCACACGCGGGAGGTCACGTGCCGAGGCTTTTTTATGCGGAAGTGAACATTTCTTACAAATACGACGCCAGATGTCACTGTAGTGTATATTTCTGTATATTTTTTTGAAAATCTAGTGTATTCATCATTTTCCTACACATTTATTCACAGGTGTCTTTAACCTGGAAGTTGCTCTTTAAGTAAGAGTAGAGTATTTCTTACACTGCTGCAGATTATACATCTGTTTTCGTTTTTTTTTTATACATAAATAATATTGAGACAAATGTAACTCCCTGCAATTCATCTAGAGTAAATGAATGAAACACTTTTGGCTAGCCACAGGTTTGTATCAATCCATGAGGCTAGCAGCTAGTGTGTGATGTTCCTCAGACAGCTGTGACGGGGAAGGCAGACATGTTGTTTCAGTACAGCAGGTTGTTGTGGGTTTATTTGATGTCATCACTTTATAACTTTCTCACCTTATCCAAATAGGGAAATGCTGAGGCTAGCGTTACTAAAACAGAAGTATCTCAGTGACGATCAGAGGACTGAAGCAAACTCACAACGTTTAAAAGTTGTGAACATAATCATTAGTAATTTAACGTTAAGTACTTTGTTTGTAACGTGTGTTTAGCGGAGACAGCGGCCTGGCTCTCAGAGACACACATGTGGAGGCCTTATGCTAACGGTACTTTTGGCAGCCTGGTGCTAAACATATCGGGGAATGTTTATTAATGAATACGTCTTTGCCGTGGAACACGTGTGATCGATTTATTATCGCGACGACAACTGTGTCAGACTGAAAGAAAGTTCCCAACAAGTCAGTGGGCTCATCAGATCAGCTTTGCTAACCTGGTAGCAGTGTACCCATAGAAAGCTAGGCGAAGAAAGATGGAGCTTTACCGGCAACTAAAGCCATCTAGTCTTCAAAATAAGAGCTTATATAGAGTCCAAAATTATTTACAATAATTGTAAAGAGTGATTTTGAATGTTTTTATATGTGCTATGTTGACACTGAAATGTGTAAAGTAGAGCTTGAATACCTATACAGTATGCAGACATACAGCAGATCCATGAGTAGTGCTCATCTATAAACAGCCCGCTACATTTTCTAAAACCGATAACATGATCATCTCAAACACTTGACAGATTTATTAGCATGTTATATGGACAACGTCGATGATCTTATTCTGAAAATTCGAACAGGAAATGGTTAATTATTCTATCGCACTTGACTATGGATTTGTTCTTCTAAACTAAGCTACCTTTCCCTCTTCAGTCCAGTGTGCAATAAGAAAACAGAACCGTGTGAATAAAGGCCATGCCGCCTACCCTGCATGCTGCTATCCGGGCCCTGCTGCTGGAAGCGGGGAGACGCGGACCCCACAGTGCTGCTGGACTGTTTGGAATTGCTTTCCGGACAGGGAGACGCCATTGTTGTGTTGAATTCCGGTGTGCAGGAGCGAATCTTTCTGCGGACTCCTGACGGGACACTGCGCCCTGAACGCAGCAAGAGCACCGCTGCTGCCTTCAAGGCCTGTCGGAAATACAGGCTATCCCGACTAACGCAACGTTATTTCTATAACTTTTTCAAATCAGCACTCTACGTGTTATACCCCCTTCTAAAAGTAGAAGTACTCAGATCTTGTACTTAAAAAAAGTAGAAGTACCACAGTTTAGTAATACTCTGTTACAGCAAAAGTCCTGCAAACAAAATGTTTCTCAAATAAAAGTACAAAAGTATTAGCATGAAAATATACTTAAAGTATCAAAAGTAAAAGTAGTCATTTTGTGATTGGTCCATTTCAGAATAATATATATGATATGTTTTATAATTATTGATAATTCAAGTGTTATCAAAGCTGGTAAAGGTGCAGCTAGTTTGAATGACTTTGTATACTGCAGGGTAGCTCGTGAATATTATATTTCACATCATTAATCCACATCTGTAAAGTAACTAAAGGTATTCAACACATGTAATGTAGTAAAAGTACACCATTTACCTCTGAACTGTAGTGGAGTAGAAGTACAAATATCTCAAAATGGTACTTAATACAGTACTTGAATAAGTGTAGGCCTACTTAGTAACTTCCCACGTCTGAAATCAGATATGACTTCAAGTCATGTGATAATTTCTTAGTATTTGATCCTTCGACTTGGCCTCAGGAAATGCAAAGACTTCACAGTTTTGGCAACAATTGTGTGCGAATGCTGTAAACTGTGTACATTTGTTGCTGAAATTAGCTGAAATTGCAGAAAAAGCTGAATATTGTATTAGTTGAATGGTCTCTGTAGCATGCTTTTAGCCACAAAAACCAAGTAAGTGTGTTGCTGAACTTAGCGGAGAAATGCAGAAAAGTAAAATTATTTGAATCAAATTGTTACAGCTCAGATGCATTGCAATGACTTTGTTGAAAACTTGAAAGTGAAATGTTAAACTAAAAGAGTAGGAAAAATAGTGAAGACGATTAATATTTAAAAGAAAAGGTTTAAAAAATGTATAAGCAATAAAATGTATAGCCTCAATTTCTTGAAATAGCTGAATCATTTAATAGTTGAATGGTTTCTGTAGCTGAAAGTAGGCTGAAGCAGTTAGATATTAAATGTAAGTATTAGTGATTGAATGTGTATTAAGAAGAGAAAAGAAAGTAAAAACGCTTTGAAAATGGCATAATATTTTAACTGCAAACGTTTGAACTAAAACCATACGTCACCAATAATGTATAAAATATGTGGAACATGTTGAAGTCAGTATGAAGTCTCCATCAGACAGAAAAGAATAGGCTGAGACAGTCTGTGTGTTTGTGTTTGAGGTGACGATGTTATCAAACACCTGTGTGTGTAAGCCATGGGTTGGCAACAGGCGGCCCGCGGGCCATTGTTGGCCCGCCAGCAATAATATTTGGCCCGTCATTTTGAGAATAAAAAATTAAATATTATTTTGAGATTTTTTTTTTTTACAACATCGGACCGACAGTCGCACAGGCCTATAATGTCCTAATAGAGAATCTACCTACACCTGAAGAATGCTTATTGTACTTGTATCCATGTTGAGAGTGAATGACAGCATTTCAAAACCACCGCGGGGTATTAGATTAACATTAACATGCTTATTGTAGGTGTAAGTGCATTGCCTTGCGGCCTGAAGCAACAGCATGGAACATATGTGTGGGCTGGACCTGTATTTTTACAGGAAATGAGTGAGTAGAGGGTAGAGTTGTCCATTCTTGTTCTGTTTACTGTGACTATCTTCCTCACCCTCTCAGACTTTCAGTTGCGCGCGCTACTAAAGAGACGCACTACCATGGAAACCAAACAATGGTGTAGCTGTATTAAAGTCAGAGTGGAAACAGTCCTGAGTAAATTTGATTTTGTCTGAAATCGGGAGAAATGCGGGAGAAATATGACCCCGGGTGGAAACCGGGAGAGGGCAATGAAATCGGGAGTCTCCCGCGAAAATCGGGAGTGTTGACAAGTATGCACAGCACA
>NW_011346968.1:0-4533 GCF_000735185.1 Notothenia coriiceps | reverse complement strand
GCCCGAGACCCCCTTTTTCAACTCTGCCTTGCCCCCGGGCCGTCCGCCCGAGACCCCCTTTTTCAACTCTGCCTTGCCCCGGGCCCTCCGCCTGAGAACCCATTCATGGTCTCTGCCTTGCCCCCGGGCCGTCCGCCGGGGACCGTCCTCCGGACCCCCTCCACCCACCCTGCTGGACTTTGTTGTTTGGGACTTCTGGGATCCGTCCCTTGAGGGCGAGGGGGGGGTTCTGTCACACTCCTAGACTCGTGTCACGTTGGTAGTTTTGTATGTTTAGGTTATGTCACGTTCTATTTCTAGGTTTGGGTGTTTTGCTGTTTTCCCTGTCATGTTTTCTTCCTGTTTATTGTCTGGTCCTTTTCCCTGTGTTTTTCCTCCTGTCGTTAGTTTCCCTGGTGTGTCTAATTGTCTGATTATGTTCACCTGTGGCCCCTGTGTTTCCTCCTCCCTCCTCACCTGTGTCTTGTTGTGTGATTAGTATTTTGTGTATTTAAGTTCTGGGTTTTCTCTCTGTCTTTGTCGGTTCGTCTTGTGTAATGACTTGGTCTGCGGTGAGTGTTCTGTCTTGTCTTTGTTTGTATATCATAGCCTTGAAATAAAGGAGTTTTTTCAGTTTATATCTGCATTTGGGTCCTGCTTCCTTCACAAACCTTAACAGTAATCACTTTGGCTAGTGAAAAATCTCAGGGTAATGTGTTGGTCAAGGGCATCTAGATTTTCCAAATACCTTTTGATCAATCCAGAGAATGTCTGTTTGCAAGCCGACTAACCTTTATACTACTGCTACCTCCAACTAGCTGTGCAAAAGCAAAAACAAATTTACTGGACACATTAAACAGGCTGTACTTTTGGATGCAATGTGTGCATGGTGTATAGAACGAAAAGGGACAGGTTAATAGAGGGTCATAAATTGGTTGGAGGAAAGTGTAATTGAGTATTGGGGAAACGAGTAGATTCCTGGCCAATGTCAGTGGAGGCACTTTATTTGCTAGGTGTATGCACTGTGATCACTGTTAGTGTCAGCAACTGTTAAAACGAGAGGACAGTTTGAATGTGAATACGTTTACAGGAACATAGAGTACGTGTGAATGCTACAGTTTATTTTTCACATTTTGGTGAAATGTCTTTTTGCGTTCATAGTAAATGTTAATTTAAAACATTAAAGCTGTAGTGAGGGACTTACAAATGACAGCCATTAGATTCAAGCTCTTGCTAAAAAAGTTCCCACAATGCTGAAAAAGCTATTGCCCCCTAGGAAAGCTCTCTGAATTTTGAGGGAAATAGAATTACTGAAGTTGTGGTGACTTTTCTGCATCGGAACACAGGTATGCAGGTGAGATTCCCTTATATCCAACGCCCTTAGGAGCACTCTCTTCAACTTCCCATACAATTTATTGCTTTTAATCCAACCTCTACCGACAGAGGGTTTTTTGTTTGAAGCATTTATAAAAACTGTATTTCCCACCGTTGCTAAAGTCTCTCCTACAGTATATGGTAATTATTATTCTCACCGCCAGAGGGGAGAGATAAAAGTTCCACATTCCAGCTTTAAGAAGACAGAGCCTAAAAAACGGTTTGACTTGTATGACGAATAAAACTGTTGTATGTTGTAAAAAACGCTCAAATACTGTTTGGCAAGGAAAAGCAAGTTAAGATTCATATGACAACTTTATTCCCGATGTGGGCCAACGGAGAGCAGTTTCACATCGCAGCTCAAGAAAATGCTTCTTGCACTGTTTTAGCTTTTTGGGGGCTCAATGCAAAATGTTGTTCGGTGGCTCCTATTTTGTCATGGTGGGGTATTCCAAACCCTCGAAGGTGGTCTGGGGGCATGTATTTAACATTTAATGCTATAATCTGGTTCACTCTAGAAGAAAAGAGGCTAGATCTGTGAGATAATCTCGAGACAATGAATGACGGATCTCTGGAAAGTACAGGATCCACTAATTCTGCATTATAACATCTCTAAAATGCACACCAATGACACAGCGGCTGCTGATGTTAAAATGTAATATTTTTTTAAATGTTAGTAAACTTAACTTTTTTTCAAATTAAAGCAAATATTGCAACGGATATATCCTACACATTATCCCTTGTCCACAAATACAAAAACAATAAATATTATTAAACAATTAAAATAAGCCTTTGCACTAGCATTATGACAATGGCATCCAGATTAAACTGCAAATGATGAAAACACATAACAATAATTAATATGTTGTAGTTATACATGTAAAACTAAGCCCCCTTCATGGCCATTTAGGGTTGGTTTCTTGCTATTCATTAGGTTGAGGCTGATATTCCCTCACTTGCATAATCATACTCATGTCTTTTCAATCTCCTGATAGACCCTTTTTTTTTTTTTTAGTAAAGCAGCATTCCAAATGTGGCTCTCACTTCATCTAGTGTTTCAAACCTTTCTTTTTATGACTGAATGGTGGTGTCCAGCACCACAATAAAGAATGTGTCCTCCCTAATGGTCTCTTCAGAGTGTTTTCTTGTGCTTTAAGCCTCTTCTCTTTCAACACAGCCTCTGTATTCATCAGTGCAGCTTTTGTCTGTGCATCTCGTCGGGAAGTTTTCGTATTCTTTAGGAGGTCAACTGCACCACCAAGCTGCATTGTGGCAGACTGCAGGAAATAGCTCATGTGGCTTCCTTGGTTGAGAACATTAATATACCACTGTGTAATTGCTACTTGTATTGTACAGGGAATCTGTGGCTTTGTACCTGAACTCCAAGGGTGCCTTCTTTATGTAATGGGCCTGGTTTAAGTGTCAGAGTAACATGGCTCTTCGCAACTGGCCATCTTAATTGTTCTGCTGAAAATAGGTTGTAACTTTAAGTGGCTAGTCGGATATTCAAAGAAAATCGCAGCAAGAGATGGAGAAAAGGACGAATAAACACTCAGTTCTCAGTTTCTTAGAAAATAAACCTGAAAAAATGAAATATAATACTTCACCAATAGTCTGTTCCGAAAGTATCCAACTCTACTTATCTACTAATCGTGCCTATTTCTCGAAGGAAAAACAGCGGAGCAGGTGAATCACTTAGCAGAGTCAGTTGGTGCCCTGTTGATAATGGAAGGGATTATTTAAGACTGTGTGCCTACTCTGTTGCACTGCAGTTTTTATCTGAATGATTTGATGTTGATCTATATTGTTAAGGATCCCAAAGTCAGTCAATGAATTCTTGACCAGATTAAATAATACAAAATATTCACAAAAAGTATACTTCTGCCCGCTACTGCGGTATGGGCATAAACTAACATTAGAACAATATGAGGTTCTACATTTGGAATTGTGCAGTACTAACTCAGTACTGGCCTGCACAATTGTTGTGACAGCTCTCAACAGAGATGTAGAAATAGCCACTGAGCTTTGGCTGCAGCCGATCTCCCAGAGGGAAACTTTCTGCGACAAAAATATAGTAAAAGAAAAAGCTATTTGGATAAAGCAGATTAAGCGTGCTGTACTATAAGTGAGTAAACAGTGCCATGATTGCACACTGTGGTCATCTGATATGACAAACCAAGAGGAAACCTTCTCATTTACAGTAGGTTCTGCTGGGATTTACATTCAGGAAATCTGGGAATTTTGAGTTTGAGTAATGGTTGAGTGGGAGTCACACAACCTTTCTGACAGATTGGAGAAATTAATCAAGAGGCAGTGAGTGAAACAAAGAAGGATCTTTATATCAGAATGTGTAATGGTAAGCTACTTGGGGTGTATGGGATTAGTTTTGTATCATAAAGATAAAGCAAGACTTTATCAGAATAAAGCAAAACTATGAGTTTAAAAGAAGAAAAAAACTGAGTCAAGCAAAATAAAATAAATTTCAAAAATAAAACTATAAGTTGCAAACAAATCATTTGTAAACTATAAGTCTTTTTTCTTTGTTTCAACATAGGTTTTTGTTTGCAGTTCTTGTTTCTTCTTTCTCAATGATCAGACTTTTGCTCTCGCTGCAGCTCTTCTCGTTTACGCTCCCTCATTTTTTGTTTTCGATTTTGACACAAACGTCCCAGGTGGGCGGGACTTTCAGGGGTGCGTCCCCATTGGCTACTCAGTTTTTGAGTGACAGCCCACTACACCACAGATCATACAGTGTAACTCATGCACCAAACTCCGGAGTCCACTCGGCCACGTTAGTGTTGGTGCCTCCTGGGGAGTTTTCATGAACATATCGGACTTATCTTATGGATTGCTGTGCATTATACTTGTGTTGTGTAGTTTATACTTTATTCCAACTTTAAATATTTTAATACCTGAACACACTGCTGCTGTTAAATCCCAATTTGGGATTGATAAAGTGTCTGTCTATCTATCTATCCATTTATTTTATAGATAAAAAAAACACATCTATGTATTTTCAAGCTAAAGGTGATACACAATATAAACTATAGGCTACTATTATTTTTTCAAATACATGTTGCAATTCAAAAGCATATATTGCTATGTTTAGGACAAACAATTAAAGACTGCTTTAATTGAACAAATTCTACAATATAAAAGTGGCAGATTTGCTTTATTAAA
>NW_011346967.1:0-1610 GCF_000735185.1 Notothenia coriiceps | reverse complement strand
GTTTTGGAGGTTGATGCCTCGGTGAACGTGAGTTGAATGGCTTTCTTGTCCGCAGCAGCAGAAAGCATTTTTGAATGTTTGAATGAATCAAAGTGGGTCGTGACCGTCGATTTTCTCTTATGCTCCAACACACAGTTGCACGGGGTGCAGAATAGTTTCCCCCCACTTTCGTGAAAGACATCAGGGTACTGCTTTGCCCGGTCTTTAGCAGAAATGTTCGTTGGTAAATTAGATGGATCAGATTTTTTCATCTTGGTGTTTTCTCTCTCGTATGAGTTCCACACGTTCACTCTACGGTGTTGTTTACCTTCTGTGATGCGCGAGCTGATGACGTTGCGTCATCATCATCACTACTTCACGTCAAGACGAGTTAACTTTTTTTTTTCTCAACTTTGTTTGGAAAAATGCGGGGATTATGCGGCCTTTTGATAAATATGCAGCCTTTTAAAAATCTGCGCCATTTTGCTGATTATGCGGTAAATTCTGCGATCGCAGAATCGCGTTTTTCTGGAGGGTCTATTCAGTGCACAAAGGAAACATTTAAAAATAGTTGGATATATTTACTGAAGTAACAGAAAAATGTGGAGAAAAAAAGATATTGCCAATCAATGAGCAGTACTTGTCCTGTGTGTTTAGTCAATATATTCAAGTACATGAATATACCATAACTCACAATGCCAGTACAGCACCTTAATGAGGGCATTCGTTTCTCTCCACACGGTGTGAAGTCTCTTGTTACGTGTTTGTGTGGTAATATGAAGTGTGTGTAGAGATTAGTGCATTTATTTATTAGTGAATCAACCAAACATTGACCTACAACTGCAATTATTGAAAATGTATTCAGTCCTTTTAATATCAAAATAAATTGTCAAATAAGATGATTTGTTCTTTTCTTTGTCATATGTGTTAGTTAACTAAACTTTCCTGATAATAGCATCAGCAGTAGCATAACGTTTGACAGTAGCTTTTCCTCATCTCATGGTGTTGGTCAGTGGATGTTTGCTCAGTCCTGATCATGAGACCTTCTGAAGTGGTACGAAGGTGGTTGTTATTTGGTGAGAAGGTAGCCCCTGTGCATGTTAAAATGGCATCAGAATGTCCTTCTGGATATTTCTCCAGCTGCCCACCTACTCCTGGTCCATGACCTTTGACCTCTTCTCTGTGAGTGGGAAGGTTCACAGGTAGCTGATCTCTTCTGCTTCAGGGCTTCATTCAGGCTAAAATGAGCAAGCTGATAAATTGACTTTGAGTTGAGTTAGGTCCCAAGGTCTTTATTACTCAAATACCACCATTTTGTATACAGCCTAATTATACAACATGCTTGAGTTGAGTTCCTTCAGTAACCACGGTAATACAGTATGGTTATATGGTCATCACATCTGCCAGCCGGCCCAACGTAACAAAAGAAGGCCGGAGTAAAGAACAAAAGCGACTCATGCTCTTCATATTCAATTATTTGTTCATTGTACTTTTTAACTGGGATGTGTTAATGATATCCAAGACTAGGGCTGCTCAATTAATCGTATTTTAATCGCAATTAAGATTATGGCTTGCAACGATTACGAAAACAACGTAATCGAAATAAAACGATAATTTTTTTATTATTATTA
>NW_011346966.1:0-2400 GCF_000735185.1 Notothenia coriiceps | reverse complement strand
TGTGTGTGTGTGTGTGTGTGTGTGTGTGGTGGGGAGGGGCTCCTTATTTTCATCTAAAGTAACAGACAGAGAATCAGCACTTTGGAAACAGGGCTGAAACAGAGGGGATTATGGGTAATGCTGCAATGATGTTTGGTGTTTCAGCCAATCAGAGACAGGTTCTGTATCTATCTGAGACCTGTGATGTACTGATGAAGAAGAGGATGATAGGGGACCTTTAAGTCATTTTGATGAAAGGTCCAAACGTATTTGCTGAATAGACGAGCTCTGTAAGGATCCCTCTGTATCCCAGCACTTACATTATCCATTGTTGGGCTGTTCTTGTGTTTTTTACATGTTTTCCTCCATCAGCGGACTCGGCACAAGCAGGTGGCTCACCAAGGATGAACTGGATATATTGCTAGGAGAGGGCATCCGCACTGAGGATGTAAGAGCTCTCTTTATTTCCTGTCGTCCTCGTCCTCGTCTCTCACATCTATTTAAAAGGATTGTTTCCCTTGTTCTAAAACGTGTCACGTGGTTTCCTTCAGTACGACCGCTTCCTCCAGCTGATGGAGCGCCTGCTGTCCCTGCCGTACTGCGGCACAGAGAAGGACTTCGTCCTGAGCTACCGGAGGGAGCTCGACGCCCAGTCCAGCAAACAAACGGTGCCCACGATTGAGCAAGACGAGAGGGGCGTGGCCTATAGCACCTCGGAAGGTAGGAACGTACAAAACGTTGCTAAATCAAATTTAGATTTTTACATTTGGTGCCATTCTTACTAACTGATGGGAAATGGATGTACGTAACGTGACGCGTCCACCTTTAAAATAACTCAAAAAGGTCAAAACCAACTCTAAATAATCTGGGTTGATTGTTCAAATACAAGAAGGTGCGCATGTTCCTTTCCCTGTTTCACCTGTTTTTATAATTTGGAGGGATGTTCCCAGATCAGGAAATAATGGGCAAATCTGTCAAAAACAAAACTGAGACCAATTAGACGAGAAACTCCAGACTGAATGAGTTGATTATAGGGAAGCCTTTCAAGAGTGTTTCATTGTCAAGTGTACAGATGAGTTAGTATCTTCAGTCTGCTGCACATGTTCTACTTTAATGCTGCTTTCATTCTACTTTGAGATGTTTACATTCTAGTATTGTTTATTTCTACTCTTTCATTTCTACTTCTGTGCAATGCCTTTGTTGTTTTTGATGCTGCTGCAACGCAAACATGACCAATAAAGTACCTCTTGTCTTATTACCACCTGGTATTGAAACAAAAGAAATGTCTTTTACTTAACTAAACTAAGGCTTTTGTTTAAAACATCGGGCAAATACCTCCATAAATGTCAAACCCACACATTTCCAATCACTTCCCCATTTTTCGTATCATAATATATGAAGAGAAACGTCAGGTAAAGGTGTGCTTTGCCTCTTCAGGGCGGAGGAAGACGTCGACTTCTTCTGTGGTGCTCAGAGACAGCGGCTCCGGACGCATCGTGATCAACGGCCGAGATTACGTTCATTATTTCCCCGTTCAGCAGGACAGGTACGAGAGCTGCGAGGAAACACTTTTTACCTTAAAGGCTAGACGTGATGTGCTCTACTCTCTCCCCTTCAAACATCTTTCATTTGATTTCTTTACACTTCGAACGTGTAAAACCATAATACAAAAAATAATGACATCACATGACATATTACATGTTAGACGCTTTTATCCAAAGCAACTTCCATACTCATTACTGTGGGCAACCCCCACAGGAGCACTTTGGGGTGAAGTGTCTCAGGGACACAACGACATGCTGACTGCAGTGGGGTTTGAACCTGTGCTCCCCTGATCCAAACACCACTGCGCCACACGCCTCCTGAAATGAAACTTTTCATAAACAAAAATACTATTGACCAACACGTACGAAAAGATAAAATAATAAATAAATAAACAAACCGTAAACACCAAGTTATTATTAAACAATGTCATCCCTGTGTCTTGTTGAAATCATGTCCTTATACCTTTTTTAAAAACAGTTTTACGTTAGGACCTAAAATACATCTCAGAACAGCTTTTCTCTCTCCGGAGCGTCGCCTCGCTTTCTTATTTATCTCCTCGTAGCAAGTTAATTACACGTGTGTGTGTGTGTGTGTGTGTGTGTGTGTGTGTGTGTGTGTGTGTGTGTGTGTGTGTGTGTGTGTGTGTGTGTGTGTGTGTGTGTGTGTGTGGTGTGTGTGTGTGTCTTTGAGAATGAAAGGACACGCATGTGAGTACATGTTTTAAATCTGTAGTTAGCAAGAAGGAACCACTGACCCATAAAAGAGTCTTAATCTTACTATCGTCACACACATACATCTTACTATCACACACACACACACACACACACACACACACACACACACACACACACACACACACACACACACACACACACA
>NW_011346965.1:0-1621 GCF_000735185.1 Notothenia coriiceps | reverse complement strand
AAACACATCTAGTTGAGTTTTTACCAAAAAGTTCTATTTTGGTTTCATCTGACCATATGACATTCTCCCAATCCTCTTCTGGATCATCTAAATGCTCTCTAGCAAACTTCAGACGGGCCTGGACATGTACTGGCTTAAGCAGGGGGACACGTCTGGCACTGCAGGATTTGAGTCCCTGGCGGCGTAGTGTGTTACTGATGGTAGCCTTTGTTACTTTGGTCCCAGCTCTCTGCAGGTCATTGACTAGGTCCTCCCTGTGGTTCTGGGATTTTTGCTCACCGTTCTTGTGATCATTTTAACCCCACGGGGTGAGATCTTGTGTGGAGCCCCAGATCGAGAGAGATTATCAGTGGTCTTGTATGTCTTCCATTTTCTAATAATTGCTCCCACAGTTGATTTCTTCACACCAAGCTGCTTACCTATTGCATATTCAGTCTTCCCAGCCTGGTGCAGGTCTACAATTTTGTTTCTGGTGTCGTTTGACAGCTCTTTGGTCTTGGCCATAGTGGAGTTTGGAGTGTGACTGTTTGAGGTTGTGGACAGGGTGTGATTTTCTGGATTTTTTTTTTCTCATTTTGTCTCTCATAGTTGAGTTATACCTAGGATGAAAATTACAGGCCTCTCTCATCTTTTTAAGTGGGAGAACTTGCACAATTGGTGGCTGACTAAATACTTTTTTGCCCCACTGTATGTCTATAAACAGCACAGAACTTTATTAGCGTGTAGTTGAGAGGAAAATAAACAGCCGGGTTTTAATAATTAGTTGGCAATAGATCTCCATCCGTTTTAAGGGAATACAACTCTGGAATATTACATAATCTTATTATTATTATCATTATCATAAACCAATCAATGGATTGTTTTAAAAATGCCAGAATAATTCCTTTGAAATCGGTTTTAAAGATGTGTTATTTTATTATAATTGTATTGATGTTTTTAGTATATTTTGTTCCTAAAGTGTACCTTTATTATTCAATTTGAGGTATTGTTTTTATAGTGATCTTGTGTTTCTTATAAAATTGTGACTCAACATTATTTAGGCGGAGGCTTCTGAATAACCCAGGTGTTGTTTTTGCCTCTTCCTGCACTGTTTATCATTTATATAGTTTATGTTTGTCCACTTAAAATGGGCAAAACAATAAAATACAAATACAAACTATAGTATTGCTGATGATGTTCAAATGAGGCATGCTTTATTAAAGGTTTCAAAGCTTATTGAATCTGCAAATCTGATATAGTTCTTCACTTTTTGTTATTTTTGCCTCTGGGATGATATGAGCTTGTCTAATTAAAAAAAGGCTTTCTTCTACCATTAGAGAGGATCATTCACTAGAATTAAAAAACACTTTTTCTTAAGTAATGTCTCGTGGAAAAACAAAACATAGGGAACAAAGGGAACATAACAACACATTTCCATCCTTACTCTGAAGAGCCCATTATGGAGAGGAAAAGTATAGGTTACAGTGGTGAGAGTGTGGCTGCATGTTATCTTCACATCCTCCTTCACATTAAGGACATGAAACATGATGTACCCTTTCAACAAAACCATAAGTAATTGCTAGTCAGACAGTATGCGCATAGCCTGTGTTAAATGTCATTTTTCTCTTTTCAGCTATGCTCT
>NW_011346964.1:0-2555 GCF_000735185.1 Notothenia coriiceps | reverse complement strand
ATTAAAACATCTGGCCACTTAATATTTTATCAAACTTTATTGAAACCAAAGTAAAAAGTATTTTTGTTCGAGGACTATTTTTCATCGTCAGATTAATCCCCATTTCGTGCTCTAGTGAACATTTGGTGCATTAAAACAGACTGAGGGTGTTTCTCAATGTCGAGGACGCTTGCTTGGTGACACATGTCTTCCGAGTCACTTGCTTCAGAAACGAGGCAAGAATCCTTCCTAGCCTCGGAAAACGAAGAATGGTGGAACAGGCTAACAGGTGTGCGTCATGTGCGAGGCCCCGCCTTAAATGGAGCGCGATTTCCGCCAAAGATTTGGAAATTGGTCCGTGCGCAAAGCATTGTGGGGATTTTAAGACCGTGGAGTCTTACATTTCTCGCTACGAAGTACGCCGGCCTCGGTAGGATTCCAAGTATGCTGGACATTGGAACAGTCCTTCGGCGGCACTCGATGATGTAGTATGCTTGAAATAGTGGCTCTGGAGCATCCTTCCTTGACATCGAGAAACACCCCCTCAGTCTCTTCCGCATCAGGGTCCTTATTGCCTTTTTTCTGTCTTTAACTTTATTGAACAACAGCTTAAAAACATCAAGAAATGCACATCATGTTAATGTTCATGTGTTTTGAAATCCCATTGAGGGTTTTATATAAACAGAAAACAGACAAATAAATAAAATAAAAATGGATGAATACGTAATTTAATGAATAAATAAATAACATTTAAAAAACAAACAAAAAAACAACAACAACAGTGATCAATTAGGAAATAAGGTGCACATATATTTGTTAAATTGTAGGGCTCTTTTTGACTGTTTGGATAATTATTTTAAGTACCATGTCACTAATAAAGAAATCCAATAAATACTGGAGACAATTTGAGAAAGCGACATTTGTCAATTCATTTTTTTTTTTATATAATACAATTATTATGTCCAACTTTTTATTTCTCTCCAATTGACGGCTAAACTTGAAATTATCATATGATAAAATAGGAATACTTTAAGTCAATATAAATTATCCAACACTGCAAAGTATCCAAACATGTTTGAATTATAAAAAGAGATGTACCAATGTTTCAACATGTGAGAGACGAAAGGTAACCTCAGTTCCTTTGTACCACCCTAGAAATGTGATAAAAACGTGGACTTTGTCAAACAACTTGATTTTGTTGAGTAAACATTTTATTCACAAGTGTACATATTTGAAAGCTAAACCTCATATCAACGGATGGAAGAATGAACTCAACGTTTTTGCAAAATCGCTCCAATACATGACGGACAACAACGCCCAGAAATTGTTGTCATTATTGGACTTATTTATGTTGCTTGAATAGGACCCACACATTGTTGCAAAGCAAAAACATTTTATTTTTTGTTTGCTGTATGTGGTTTGAATTTTTGCACTGTATCAACACTAAGTTACATTTTTGACTGTTACAATGAGCCTTGATGGTTTGTAAAATAATTGTCAATAAATCAAAAATCCTCAGCTCCTCCCACGATCACCTGACCTCCAGCTTCCTGCTCACCTGCACCTGGTTTAACCAATCATCTCCCTCAACATAAACACCTCCAGTTTCCCTGAGATTGTGCTTTTGTCTGAGTGTCCACAAAATGTATTTCCACCTGTCTGTTTGTTTAAAACTAGAACGCTTCTGTATTTCTTCTGTTCCCTTGACCTTTTGAAACAGCATTCTGCTGCAGTCAGCTCCTGTTTGCACTGCGCAGAAAACCCTGGATTACTTTTGACACTTGAAGAAAATCTGTTGATTAATAACCATGCCTAAAGTTACCAGGATGGCATTTCCAGCTACAAATTTGGATTTAACTTCAATGGATGTCTCAGATCTTCACACACATGGAAAACAGTAAGTGGCATTAATGTTAAGTTTGTGATGTCTGTGTTGTTGGCCAGTGACGTAAAGTACATTTACTCAAGTACTGTACTTAAGGCTGCACTTAACTTGAGTATTTCCATTGTATGCTTACTGTGTACTTCTACTCCACTACAGTTCAGAGGTAAATTGTGTACTTTTACTCCACTACATGTATTTAACACCTTTAGTTACTTTACAGATCTGGATGAATGATGTGAAATCTAATCAAGTGTTAAATCAGACTTTAGTTCCACCTGGAGTAAATCCACCAGCTACCCTGCAGTATACAAAGTCATTCAAACTAGCTGCACCTTTACCAGCTTTGAGAACACTTTCATGATCAATCATTATAAAACATATCATATCTATTATTCTGAAATGGACCAATCTGCACAATGACTACTTTTACTGTCGCTACTTTAACTATATTTTGATGAGAATACTTTTCTACTTTTACTTGAGGAACATTTTGAATGCAGGACTTTTACTGTAACAGAGTATTCCTACACTCTGGGACTATTACTTTTACTGAAGAACAAGACCTGAGTACTTCAACTTTTACCCAATTACTCGACCCGAGTACTTCTACTTTTACTACAAGACCTGAGTACTTCTTCCAGCCCATATGTTTTACTGTCTGCATCTCTGGTTGTATGTTGTCTGGTTTTCT
>NW_011346963.1:0-1936 GCF_000735185.1 Notothenia coriiceps | reverse complement strand
TACACCTGAACATCAGCAGGAGAGGACTCTTTAAAGTAGAGACACTACATACTGATCAGGCTGGCAGCTGTATGGGCATTGCTCTATGGTAGCTGTTATTTGCACATTGTTAATCATGAGCAATGCATCCTTGCATTGTTTAACTGTGAGGTGTTATACAATTGTACTCTGGAGAGCTTTTAAAGGTAAAAAAAAAACGCATGATGGGATGTGCGTACCAAATATGTAAAGCACTTGTTAATGTATGATTTGCTGCATATCAGGAATAAAACAAAAATCCTCTGTCGTACCATATTGAAGTATCATTATTTTTGCATCGTGTTGAATCGTATCGTATCGCCCCGAATCGCATAATGTTGAATCAAATCGTATCGAACTGTATCGCAACAGTGGTGAATCGTATCGTATCGCATCGCCTGGTGTTTCAAATGTATCGTTAATGTATCGTATCGTGGCAACGTATCGAGATGCGCATCGCATCGGCCTCAGTGATGGAGATGCACATCCCTAGTTAACATGCATCTGACGCCCGTAGGAGAGATAAGCCCCAAGAGTCTCTTGCTTTCTTTTTCATCTCTCCTTCTCTCTTGTGACAGGAAATCTTTTCTTATCCCCCTAACAATGCCTTAAATGAAATGTTCAGTCCACGACACCACCCCATGACTATCACATCACTAATTACAGATCATTCCCTTTTAAGTTGGCACGAGAGAGAGGGAAGGAGCAGAACTGAGATGGAGAGCAATATGTGTGCACCAGAGAAAGAGAGAGTAGAAATGAATCTTATTCTCACTTTAAACCAATCTGGTGTAATGGTCTCCCACATGGAGCTGCCCACTTTTAATGACTCCGTTACATCAAACATCGAAGCTGCCAAAAATCTGCTTCTCATCTTTTCCTCTCTCACACTTTCTTCTGTTCTACTCATTCCTTCTCTTGAGCATCACCATCTTGGATGAATAAGAGAAAGGGAGATAAGGACAGAGGAAGCAGGAGAGTTTCTCAGCCTCGTCTCCTTGCTGTTTTAACATTTAATCCACACTAGAATTCGCTAAATAAGATTCATCCCGTTATCTCTTTTTTTTTGTGCCAGGATGTTTCTGTTCTTTCCCTTTTGCTCTCCTTCCATTGTCTCACACTTAAAAGCTCCCCACTTGCTTTGACTCACTTCCTGTTTCTCTTTCATTCACTGTGTAGCTTTCATCTACCTGTTATCTACCTCTGCACATTTTCAATTTCAACAAAATCGAATGTGAGGATAAAGAATGTTTGTTTGGTTCAGGCAGAGAGTTGGCATATCAAAAAGAGAATGCAATAATGGCTGGTGGAAACAGATTGTAGTGTTCTTGTTTTGCTGCCTTAAAAGAAAATCAAAGAGCAGCTGTAAGAGTCCCGTTCCTGTAGTGTGTTATATCGGTTTTAGTGCATGTCAATGGTCTGCAAAGGCTAAAATCCACCTTTGTGTACTTGCATTGCTCGCGCTCCTATTGGCTAGCGCTCCAAGACATTGTACGTGATAGGCTAAGGGGCGGGACATCTCTAAGCGGTTGACCAATCACAACAGAGCCGGCCAGCTAACCAATCAGAGCAGACTGGGCTCTGGTTTCAGACAGAGGGTGAAAAGAGGTGCTGCAGCACAGACAGTATGAGAACAATAAAGAGCTTTTTGAACATTAAAGCATGGAGACATGTAGAGACACTACATACTGATATACACCTGAACATCAGCAGGAGAGGACTCTTTAAAGTAGAGACACTACATACTGATATACACCTGAACATCAGCAGGAGAGGACTCTTTAAAGTAGAGACACTACATACTGATATACACCTGAACATCAGCAGGAGAGGACTCTTTAAAGTAGAGACACTACATACTGATATACACCTGAACATCAGCAGGAGAGGACTCTTTAAAGTAGAAACACTACATACT
>NW_011346962.1:0-2922 GCF_000735185.1 Notothenia coriiceps | reverse complement strand
AACATTGACCCTCTCCTGGAAATGGACATATTCTGTGCATTTCCGGGAGAGGTTACATGTTAAATTATATCCTGCAAAAATGACAGGCTAAAACGCTCTTCCATACGTTTAAAAACACTTTTCCGACTATTTTAAACAACTTTTCCCCGCCTTTCAAACACTTGTTCCTGGGTTATAGCCTGTCATTTTGCACGATATCATTTAACATGGAATCTCTCCTGGAAATGGACATATTCTGTGCATTTCCAGGAGATGTTCAATGTTAAATGATATCGTGCAAAATGACAGGCTACAACTCTCTTCCAGACGTTTAAAAACACTTTCCCCGACCATTTTAAACATTATTTCTGGCTTGTAAAGTGCGGTGATGAGCCCTGATAGTATCAGACTATTTAAAGGGTTACCAGGAGCATGAGAATATCCTCCACAGAAGGGGTGGTGGTGCCGTGAATAAGGCCGAATATGGATGCCGATGGGCGGACGGTAAAGCACCGCAAAATCCAGGGTTACCAGGGGCATGAGGTTCTGAAGGGTGTGATCATCTGGGTTTAGTCTGTGGGGGAGTGCTTAAGTCCGGGAGTCCGGGGACTCACGGTGTGCAAGGTTATGGAGGTGCCCATGTCAGGGACACATGCTGGAGGTCTGTGGTCCGTCCTTTGGGGGTCTTGGAGGGGCCACAGAGAGGTGATTTCCCCGGTCTCTGACCTGGATGTTTGAAATAACCTGAGTCCCCATTTCAGGGACACATGCTGGAGGTCTCTAGTCCGTCCTTCAGGGCTCTGTGAGCCGGCAAAGAGAGGGGATTTACCCGTCGTCTCTCCTGGAAGTGTGAAATAAACAGAGTCCCCATTTCAGGGACACATGCTGGAGGTCTCTAGTCCGTCCTTCAGGGCTCTGTGAGCCGGCAAAGAGAGGGGATTTACCCGTCGTCTCTCCTGGAAGTGTGAAATAAACAGAGTCCCCATTTCAGGGACACATGCTGGAGGTCTTTAGTCCGTCCTTTGTGGGTCTTGGAGGGGCCACAGAGAGGAGATTTCCCCGGTCTCTCTCCTGGAAGTGTGAAATAAACAGAGTCCCCATTTCAGGGACACATGCTGGAGGTCTTTAGTCCGTCCTTTGTGGGTCTTGGAGGGGCCACAGAGAGGAGATTTCCCCGGTCTCTGTCCTGGATGAGTGAAATAAACAGAGTCTCCATTTCAGGGACACATGCTGGAGGTCTCTCTCCCGAGAGTGGACGTCCATTGCCTGTAAATAGGTCTAACATTAGGTCTGTCACTTTGGCTAACCGCACCACTGTCGGTCGTCTCCCGAGAGTGGACGTCCATTGCCTGTAAATAGGACTAACATTAGGTCTGTCACTTTGGCTAACCGCACCACTGTCGGTCGTCTCCCGAGAGTGGACATCCATTGCCCCTAAATAGGGGTAGCTCATATAAAGAATATTTGAAGTAAGGTCTAAGGAATATCCTTACCAGCTGAAAACGCAAACTTTGATAAGCTATTCAAAGGTGAGTGTTATGTTTTAATATATCCAGGTGTAGGCCTGGGGGCAGTTAATGTGTTTGGTCGGGTCACATCTAATCTCACATTCTACTGGGCCCATCAGCCTAATATTCTTGGTGCTCATTAATGAGTGATTGCTCAAGGAATTTGCATGGTTGTGGTGATTGTGAAACTGTCTAATTGAAACATCAGTCTTCTTAAATGGCAACTTTTTCTTTAGTAGCAAAAGTATTTTTCTTCAGATGGTCCTAAACCAAGACTTACCTAGTCTTCTCCATAGAAAACTTTATAGAGAGAAACGTTTTCTCAACTACTACCTTGACTGGCAGGGACACAGTAGAGATAATTGAGTTAGTGTGTCAACTTCAACATTTACAGTATGTCTGATCTCTACTAGAGGTGTTTTCCTCTTTAAACTTTTCTAGGGTTAGGGTTAAGGTTAGGCTAAATGTTTTTGAACTGTATACTTTTCAGTTTTACAAGAGACATCACTAATAAGATGAAGGCTAACTGGATGGTTCGGCAAACGTGGGACTTGTTAACCTCTTAACCTCGGATAAAGAGCATGCACAACTTATTTTTTGACCTTTTCTACAGAACCACCCAAGACTTTCTCCCATGCAATGAAAGAAACAGCCCAATTTGGAAGAAGTACTGCTGCTACAGTCAAACAACTCTTCCTGGATAAGAATCTTATATCGACGCAAATCTCCCGATACAAAGTGTTACGACTGAATAAATGGGTTTGAACTCAAATGCACGACTCGGTTTTATTCAAACCAAAGCTCAACGACAGTGGTAAACAAAAACTAAATCACTCTTAACCAGTTTAGCCCTGAGCCTGTTTTTCAAGTCTCAGGCTCGAAAATGACATTCCCAGAACAAATGACCATATCTTCACTTCTAAAAGGGTTAAATTAATAATCTTTTTTCTCAAAGTAATGATAACCCTGTGAGTTGGATGTATAAAAGTCAGAATCAATATAGATGTTTTTTATGTTAAAGAAAATTCAGATTGAACATAGTAAAAAACTGTAAATTATAGTGTCCGTCCAACAAATTATTTTTGACTTATAGTGAAAACTACCCTTGGATGATGGTAAGGTAGACTAAAAGCTTTAGGAATCCAAAGTACAACATATAATAAGTATCCTGTATCAAGATTGATGCAAAACATGTGACATTTGACCTTTTTAGAGAGGTTTAGCAAAAAAACTCCACCTCTGAGATTTGGGTGGAAATGGGGGTTTTACCATTTCTCTGGAACCCATTGGTCGATTTTGGTGATTGACATCTCTTTCTGACCGTTAGAGCCAATAGAATCAAAGGAGAATCTCCCCACTCACACACATGGTAAAACAAAAAGGTGGGGGCTTCGCGCACGCAGTTTTGCACCAGAGTGAAGCTGTCTCTAGGTCT
>NW_011346961.1:0-2634 GCF_000735185.1 Notothenia coriiceps | reverse complement strand
ACCTCACCTGAATCTCCTCCTAGAGCTCCATTGAGTAACCATTTGTAACCAAATGTCTCTCAGAGGGGTGTGGGGAGGGGCTCCTTATCTAAAGTAACAGACAGAGAATCAGCACTTTGGAAACAGGGCTGAAACAGAGGGCATTATGGGTAATGCTGCAGTGATCTGTTTGGGGTTTCAGCCAATCAGAGACAGGCTCTGTATATATTTGAGACCTATAATGTATTGATGAAAAACAGTTTAATAGGGGACCTTTAAAAGTATACATTAGTAGTGTGTGTTTGACATTTTAAGGTTTTTTGTTCTTTGGACTTTTTGTCCATTTTAACCTGTATATGTGGTGTCTTTGAGTATTATTTTGAATATGTTATAATAGTTTTGACCCTGCTCCTCCCTCTAGGTCCAGCTGTGTGTATGGGACCTGCTGTCTGTGGGGGAGGACGTACTCCATTGGGTTCCTCAGGTTCTGCAAACAGGTACAAACCACCACCTTGGCTTATAAAGGGTTCATTGTTTAATATTGCTTATTTAAGAGTCTATAACTAGGGCTGAACAACTAATACGGATTTTATCTTAATTGCAATATCACTTATCTAAGTCACAGGAGGTGCAATATTTTTAAGATACCATTGAGAAATGAGGTATCGTATTTTAAAGAGACTAAAGGAAAATAATGTATTTGGTACATGTACTCACAATACATCAGAAAATTATGGAAATTATTATTAAATATCCTGATCACATTTGCAATCAGTCTAAAATTATAAAAAAAAGTTATTTCACACTGTTCAACCTTAGTTCTTTGTCTTACTGTTGTGCTCTTTGGATAGAGGAAGTGTTCATACATGTTTTATAATTTTACTGGAAATGTTATATTCATAATTCTCCTTTCCATAATGAATGAAAATCTATTTGTGAAGAATTTAAACTTTTTTAATTTAACATTATGACCATGAATGTTTCCTAGCGTTGCTGCTTTTTACATGTATTCTCTTTTTTGATTGTCATGTTCCAGTAACTTCCCCCCCTCCTTCTCTCCCCCTCCTTCTCTCCCCCCCTCTCTCTCTCTCAGGCGACTCTGCAGTTCTGTGTGGTGAAACCTCTCATGGCGATGGTCACTGTCCTCCTTCAGGCCTTCGGGAAATACAAGGATGGAGACTTTAAGTATGTTTCCTCAACGACTCACACACTGCCAATCACAGCAAGGACACCTTTCTGAGCACTGGGTTATTGTGAAACTTTAGCCAGAATAAGGCACTGAATTTATGAATCTAAAAGTAAGGTTTTAATTGATATGTAAATGTCTTAAATCAGGCTTTTAAAAGTCTTAAAGGAGACATGGAAAGTAGGATTTAATTCATCTTTTTCTCTGATGTTTCATTGCAGAAAATTGGTTTAATTTCATTCGGAGTGATATCAAGGAAGTCTAACTTACCTTTAGCTAATGTCTTTGAACCAAAACAGATGAGCTGCATTAGTTCAATCCAATCAAATGTAATTCCGTTATTAAGTTCTTATGGTTTTAATCTAAAATCCCAAATGAGGACCTGTAAAAGGATAAAGAATAATGCTCTTTAGTTCAAAATCTCTATCTTTTTACGTTATTCAATCTGCAAATTCATGTTAAAATCATAATTCCTCAAAAGGAATAATTGCAGCTTCAACAGTACTAACGGCCCGTCTACACTACAGGCATCAAAAAATCTTGAAGCTGGGCGTGTCTGAAGTTTGGCGATTTTTTGCGAGCAACGCGACCAACAACATGAATCTCCCGCCCCCGACATACAAAGCAATAGCAATGTTAAAACGAAGTAAACTGGATATAAAATCCCCAAACAGGCGAAAACCTACCAGTTTCACCCACTGTCTCTGCCACCTCCCTCCATGCCTGGTTCCTCCGGTTTGTATCCCGGTAAATAGTTCTGGTCGCAAAGAACCGGGTGATTTGCTACCGTAATATCTCGTTTGGAATATGAGGAAATGAACTGCGGTCTGGCTCTCCCAGCTTGCACGTGGTTTGATTGGCTGCGCTTGCACTGGCGGGATTTGCATAAACGGGATTTGATTGGCTGATGCCCACCTCGAGCCTCAAAAGTTGAACATTGTTCAACTTTTGATGCCGATAGATGCTCGTGATGCTTGCAAAGCCATGCCATGCTCCCCACAATGCAGTTCGGCGAAGATTAAAAATCTTCTACGTCACCCCATTCAAATGAATGGGCGAAGCGTTGAAAGCATTTTTCGATGCCTGTAGTGTCATCAGTAAGTCATCTTGCCAAATAGTGAGCCTGTGTTGATGTATGAAAACTATGTAAGAACTGGTTTATAAATAGTTCTTAATGATTAATAAAGTGTTTACAATCTAATTAATAACCTAATTATAGACCCTTTATGGATCCTTTATAAGGGTAGCCTTATTGTAAAGTGGTACCAAATCAGCCATAGGTTTATTCAAAACACTTATAACATTTTAAAGGTCCCATGTCATGGCCATTTCCACTGATCATAATTCCATTGTTGAGGTATACTAAAATAGAAAAATACTGTGGAATTTTTCAAACTCACATTGGTTTCGTATACAGCATCTCTGTAAAGTATGTGTATTCAGCAGTATTCACTTTCTCCACTAAACGG
>NW_011346960.1:0-1963 GCF_000735185.1 Notothenia coriiceps | reverse complement strand
TTTTGTTTAATTTTGCATCGAATATTTCCAAAATTCCCAGCTTAACTTCCCATGGAAACTTTCCAGAAATTTACCGGAAACTTTCCGCCCCTTTGCAACCCTAATATCAAGCCACACTTATTGTTTTTACTTCGGCTGTGACTTTGTGTGTGCTAAGGGTGAGTTTGGCTGTCGCTAAACAAGGAAACAACACCTCCACGGAGCTCAGCGCGATTCACAACGTCCCGACCAATCGGAGCACACTGTGCTCACAGGGAGGGTGGGGGCTGGAGCTATTGGAGCTACAACGAGCCGTTAAAGGCAGAGAGTGAAATTCAGTGAATACAGGAGTTTACAGAGATGCTGTATGAGAAACCAATGTGAGTTTGGAAAATTGCACAATATAAATCTATTCTAGTAGACCTCAACAATGGAATTATGATCAGTGGAAATGGCCATGACATGGGACCTTTAATCATTTAATAGAGGAAAACTGTTTCTTCATGTGTTGGTTTTCACTATCAGTGCTTAACGAGCATCTGGAAAACTGCAAATGTAGTCGGTTTTCTTGCAAGTAAACACTCGATGTCAGAGGAGCTTGTCTCCTATCTCTGTTCTTAAAGTTATCCATCATTTATATAGTCAATGTATACGTTTATTTGGCCACACAACAGAAAAAATGCTAAGGGACTAATGTTAGAATTCTTTGTTTGTTTTTGCCTCTGCTTAAGCGATCCTGTGATGTTATGTGCTTATGTGCTAATGTAATTTTTCTTTTAACACCATTAACCTGCCAGGGTGTGCATGAACCTCCATGGGTAAATCAGGCACATTTACATGATGGATGCTTATGTTAATTAATGTGCATCCTCCCTAAATAAATACACTCTAAAAAAGGTCCAAATGTCCAGTTTCACATTGTCATATAAACGTTTGTTTTGGGTAAAAGAGAGTCTAAAAGCTATTAGAATGCCTCAGTCTTTAGACATAGCTTCAGGCTGACTTCAGTACTTGGTCTCCTAAGCAACACTATAATCACACACTTCAGTAATCAGTGTGATTGATTTTCTGTTGTGTTATATATTCTAATGTTTTAAGGCATCAGATCTACAACTGAAATGTTCAGAAACACACACACGTCAGTGCATTTGGCAGCAGCTCTTGCACACACACTCTCTCAGCAGAAGGATACAGATGTCCAGGCTGGAGTCGTGTCTCGGACGGTGTGTGTCCGTGTCCGCCGAGCTGAAGGCAGCCAGCGCCAGGATCACCGCACAGACACTCTGCATGGTCAGCAGGGAGGACACACTCCTGAAGGAAAGATCACAGTAAATCACGTTAAACATCCACATACTGGCACAGAGAGGTAGAGGAATGAGTCCTAAAGCCAGAAATTAGTTAGCATTTTAACACTTCTGGTTCTCACCTGGAAGTTGCTGGTTATTTGAATGAGTTTTTAGATGCCTGAAACTGGACTAAAAAGGACTGCATCTTAACAGAAAGCTTAGATACGAATCATGATGTTCAAAAAAGTGTACAGCGAACACGTTTATATAATTCACCAGCTTTCAACACCCTAACAGGAAAGGAGAAAGCTGGCAATAGTGGTGCAGGAATGAGTCCTTCAATCTTGAAATGAGTCAGCATTTCAGCACTTCTGGTTCTCGTATGGAAGTCAATGGTTCTGTGAATGTGTTTTTGGTTTGAGGCCCGATATAAGGTCTGTGGTTAACACAAGCTGAAGATGATTTCACGATTTGTTCTACGGCATAAAATACATCAGTAAATACCCCACTGGTGAATATCTGAAGCTTTTACGAGGAAATAAAAAAAACTGTTTGCCAACAAGTGTCTAAATGAGACAACTAAACGTCATCACGACGAACATTAGCCACCTTTAGCTTAGCGGTGGTGACGTGAAGTCATGTGACCGTGCTGTAGTTCCTTTATAGCCCAACATTAGCCTCGGCACACAGGGGATAGG
>NW_011346959.1:0-2918 GCF_000735185.1 Notothenia coriiceps | reverse complement strand
GGAGAGCTGAAGTGAGCCGTTTAGTGGAGAAAGTGAATACTGCTGAATACACATACTTTACAGAGATGCTGTTTGAGAAACCAATGTGAGTTTGGAAAATTGCACAGTATTTTTCTATTTTAGTAGACATCAACAATGGAATTATGATCAGTGGAAATGGCCATGACACCTCTCCTTTAAGATAGAAAAAAGGTAACAGATAACGGCTGTTCATCCAACGCGATGAATTCAGCTATCTTGGCTGTTATTTTTTGGCCTTTTCACTGTTCTGGGGCAGTTTCTCTTTCCTTTTTAAAAGTCTCTGACAGTGTCGGTTGTTTCAGTGCCGTTACCTGAGTGGCCACTGTGTACTCGTCGTGTTGTTGTTTGTTTCTCAAGTGGCGTATTAGATTGGTCGTGTTGAACGTAGCTCTGTTCTTTCCACCACGCGGAACCTCCACCTTGCAAACATTGCATCTGGCTGTTACACTGCCTTCACTTTCAATTTTATAACACTTCCAAACTCCTGACATATTCTCTATCCCGACTCCGGAGTCACCAGCTGAACATAGCCTCTCGTTAGCTTACTGCTACTATTAGAAACTGCGCCCACTCTGTTGCCAGATTTGAGAGAAATAAGCAACCAGGTCTGAAAACAAACCCAAAAGAAGCAACACATACATGATGTTCTGTAATTATAAACCAAAACTAAGGCCTCAGGATGACTTTAAGACGTGAATATGGTCATTTTTGTTTTGTAACATTAAATAAAATAATACAAATATTTGATTTAAAAAATCCCGATCCCCAATTTTTTTATTCCGATCGTTTTGAAAATCACGTGATCGGATCGGGACATCTCTCGTGATATTCAATCATTAAAGGGGCCCTATTACGCTTTTAGGGTTCTCCATATCCTGTATGTGTAGTTGTTGTGCTTGCAAACGGTCTGCAATGCTTTTTCACCAAGGTTACACATAGCAACAGTTCCCATAAACAAAACTGTGCTTGAATAAGAAATACATGTTCAAGTGATTGTCCTCAAGTTGTTTGACTTTAAACTCCTGCTGCTATTATCATTATTATTTAATTCATTTATTAAAGGCTGTACAATTAAAAACATAAACACTGGACATGCATAATTAATGACAGATGGACGACACGCCAACAACATGAACATCGTGCTGTTAATGAGCGTGTACTTTTTAAAACGTACTGTATATTTAACCATGTGACTTATTTGGCCACTGGCATGTTTGTTTGTTTGGTATCTTAAACAGATAGACTTGCCAATTACCAAGCACTCATTTCAAACTTGGCTTGATTGTTATTGTTCATTTATCTGTTGTTGATGCATCTCCGGTTGATATATTTAGATGTTAAAAGACTTCTTAAAGGCATCCTTAAAAAGCATAAATAGTGACTCTTCAGGGGGAACTTTTTATTAAATACATTTCGGATAACATCATCCATCTAGCTTATGAATTGATTTGTCGGCGTGTCATGGCATGGCTGCAAGCACTTGATGTATCAGAAATGTGTTCTGACGGCTTGTTTTGATTCCCCCCCCTCTCCTGGCCCTATTTCTCTTTCCAATTAGCAGCAATCCTCCCGAATGCCTCTTCCTCATCAGCCTCATCAGCAGCAAATGCACTCTCAGCATCACCCTTCACGTCCGAGAGGTCCTCCCCCCTTCCAGGACCACGGGCGTGCGATTACCCAGCAGCCTTTGCAGCCCCTCATCCCCCAACACATGGCTCACCGCTCCCCCCCCATGAGGCCCCAGATGGAGCCACCACCACGGATGATGAGTTCTCCGCCACCAAACTTCCCCCAGCAGCAGCACCACCAACAACCCCCCCCACAGTCCAAAAACATCCACATTAACCCCCATTTCAGAGGGCCAACGTCCTCCTCAGTGCAAGGTACGTCAACCCACTATAGTGTGCTCTATATTAATAATAATAACGCTTTATTTATATAGCACTTTTCATACAACAGATGCAGCTGTATGTTGTAACATGTGTTGTCCTTTCGCCTGTATCTCCTTGTGTTTCATCCTTTATAACTAATATATAGAGGTGAAGTCCCGCCCATCTACTTCCGACCCATGGGACCTTATTTCAGAAAAATTATGCATTGAAGTCAATGGAGAGAGAAAGATTATCTCTTGATCCCGTTTGAATTGTGCCACGAATTACACATATGATGTTTGTCAATTTAAAAAATCATTTCCATGTCAAAAAAGTCAGTTTGTCGTAAAACTGTTGAAATATAAGACTATGAAAAATACGCAACTAGAAAGACTACAAATCCCAGAGTCCCGGTCCCGCATGCTGGCTCTCACGGAACCGACTAACTCCCCTTGTGTGTGTGTACAGCTCTCAACATGCCCAGACTTGGAGTGATTTTCACCTCTTTTAATACTTTCCGCCTCATTCTGAAAGAAAGAAGTGAAATGTGCCAACGTGACGGCCGTCTTGGTGTGTGGTGCGAGACGGGAGTTGTAGTTCATTGAGCGGTTTCACACAAAACAAAGTGTTACTTCACAATTTTACGACACATTTTTATTTTTTGACTTGCAAAATTAATTCGTGGCGCAATTCAAACGGGATGGAAAGATAATCTTTCTCTCTCCATTGACTTCAATGCATACTTTTTCAGAAATAAGGTCCATGGAGCTCCCCGGAAAGGGAGGGGCTTCCCCTCTCTATGGGGACTGTCCACGACACTATAAACAAATACACTAAACAAAATGACACATCACAAGTTACAAATACACAAGAAATTCCCCTCAGATTATTTATGAAGGTACATGCAGCGAAATATAAAATGTTAACAGGTTAATAGACTCAAGCCATAATTATAATGAAGGTTAAACGATTAAAATATATAAAAACCAATGTAAAATAAATATTGCTATTATGAAGCTGTTATTA
>NW_011346958.1:0-3118 GCF_000735185.1 Notothenia coriiceps | reverse complement strand
AGTGTTCGATCCGTTTGATCATACAAATCTAAAAAAACAACAAAAAAACTGTTTTTTTCATCAGAACTTTATTTAGGGTATTTGAATGTAACATTTTAAGACAATGGATTTTGAAAAGAGAAGAAAGTGTTTTCCTGTAAAATCCTTAAGGACAATTCCTGTAGCCTATATTAATTGCTTTTGCACTTGATTTCAGTTAAAGTATTTTTACTTTAATTTTATGGTTTTTGTTTGGCAGCCTGCTGCCAGTCATTTGACCGTTTGTTTACGGGTTTTTTGCCCGCAGAAGTATTAGTGCTGTACTTTTATTAAAGGTTATTGACTGTAAAAAGAGCAGATAAACCTGTAAAATAACAGTGTTTCACTGCTGAACTTTAAGTTCTGTCACTTTATTGAAGGTGCTTGACTGTAATAATTTAGGATAAAACTGTAAAATAATAGTTTTTCACTGCTGAACTTTAAGTTATGTCACTTTATTGAAGATGTTTGACCGTAATAATGTAGGATAAAACTGTAAAAAAACAGTGTTTCACTGCATTTTTTTTATTACAGTGTAGGCCTACAGTACATTGATGGTTACTGTGATTATCTACCGTATATTGATGGTTACTGTGATTATCTACAGTAGGCTACATTGTTGGTTACTGTGAATTTCACAGCCATTTTTTACAGTGTATCTGATATCGCCACATTGATAATGTTACTGTGATGTCACAACACAGTGGATTTAAGAAGGGAGAGGAAAAGTATTAGCTCATATCCAGCAGCTGGAGAGTCTTTGGTCACAGTTTTATTGATAAATATTGCAATATAAATAAGTAAAATATAAATAATGTGATATTATTGGTTATTTTGGTTAGCTCTGTTACCTTGTTAACTGTTGATAACAAGCCTAATGTGACATACATACACAAATGTGAAAAGTCTGATGATCTCACTACAATTGTCTTTTTTTTCTTTATTCATAAGTGTTGTTTCTGTCAATGGTTAGAATAATTGAGCATTGGTAAGATTATTCATAAAACAGAATGTGAAAAATGTCCTGCTTAGAAATTCACACATAAAAAGATGCTAACTTTAAGCTAACATTGCAACAACGATGTTAATGACTACTTTTAAATTCATTAACAATTTTGTGCAATATTGTATTAAAAATGTAATAATCTGTCAACAAATTTGAAGGATTATGGGTGTAAGCATTTCAATTTATAGATTTTAGAAAAACGTCTTTGTCCAATATTTTATTTTGAAGGTCCAATTAAACAGTCTAGCGTCAGCAGCTTTGATCATTACGTAAGCACGAGAATGCCTGTTGCTGGCTCACGTGCAGTTTATCACTTCTTCTTGCACGCTAAATAATCTGTTATGCTCCAATGCTGTTCTCAAACTCACAGTTCTAACTATCTCTAATCTTTTATAAACCCGTGCCTGTGCACTCTCAAAGATTGTCTCGAATTTGTGTCATCTCTCAAATATTTGGCGTCAATAGTCTTCCTATGCCTCAGAATGAGATCCAGAAATAAGAGCGCAGTGTGAGCAAATGTAGCGTAGCTCACCTTTGGTTTGCTTTCCAATAATATTTCACAGTCAATTTAGAGGAGGTGAAGGAGCTCCTGACAGCGTTGCAGTGCACTTGAGGTTTCGAAGCTATTTCATCCACCCAGACTTCCTGTTTAGTGAAGAGCTGATTGGAGTGAAAGTGAAGCAGCTCTGGCCTGGAATCCAATAAGATTCCCATCACTGTGGCCTAGCAGCGACTTCACGCTTGTTCAGCGGGAGAACAGATAAGGAAGATAACCTCTGTTATCAGGGTGCAATTCAAACTATCAGCAGGACATTTCATAGAGGTTGGTACACATTTAATTTCTGGGTTTGTGTGGTTTTCCTCACAATATGTGATTTTAGATATGTTGTCAATAGAATGGTGTCATTACTGTAATAGAAACATATTATACTCACTTGCTTACTTTAATAATATCATTGTGTGATTATTATTGGCTAATGTACTTCTCACACTTCTTAGCTGAGCTTGGGAAAACATTTTTTTTGATCTTTCAGATGTTGTTGTACGGAGCCTCTGGACCAGAAATGGAAGAGTTTTCCAATTGTTTACGTTTTGGTACGTTTTTAGGGAAATGTTGTAATATTGCAACGTTGGGCTTAGGTGGGAGCAGAATTTCTGTATTTCTACTCACATTGCCTGAATAAATATATTGGAACGACTATGGGTAAATCAATCAATCAATCAATGTTTATTTATATAGCCCAATATCACAAATGTTACATTTGTCTCAGTGGACTTCACAGTTTGTACAGAATATCAGTATGACAATACGACACCCTCTGTCCTTAGACCCTCACATCGTAAAAGGTAAAACTTCCGGAGAAAACCCCACAGTTTAAGGGGGAAAATGGGAGAAACCTCAGGGAGAGCAACAGAGGAAGGATCCCTCTCCCAGGACGGACAGACGTGCAATAGATGCCGTGTGTAAATTGAAAAGATAATACATTTGCAACATAGGTAGTCCAAATGTTTGGAAATGCATGTGTGTATAATAGGAAGATGAATCCACGAGGATATCCATCCAGGACTTATGATCCAGGACCACAGCCACGACTCAAGATCCAAGACTCGCGATCCATGACACAGGACCGCAGATCCCGGTGACTCCGGATCCCGGCGTATATAGACACCAAAAAGAAAGATATTTGGGGAAGCTGGGTTAATCGGAACATGAGAGTACACAGGTATAGACAGAGAGAAGGAAGAAGTAAGTTGTCCCCCGACAAACTAAGCCTATATCAGCAAAACTAGGGGCTGAATCTAATCAGCCCTAACTATAAGCTTTATCAAAAAGGAAGGTCTTAAGCGCACTCTTAAAAACGGATAGGGTGTCTGCCGTCCGAACACAAACTGGAAGCTGATTCCACAAAAGTGGAGCTTGATAAGAAAAGGCTCTGGCTCCCATTGTACTTTTAGAGACTCTAGGAACAACCAACAACCCTGCATTCTTGGAACGCAACGCCCTAGTAGGACAATAGGGTATAATGAGTTCTTTAAGGTAAGATGGCGCCTGCCCATTAAGGGCTTTGTAGGCGAGAAGAAGAATTTTAAATC
>NW_011346957.1:0-2203 GCF_000735185.1 Notothenia coriiceps | reverse complement strand
CCAATCAGAGCAGACTGGGCTCTGGTTTCAGACGGAGGGTGAAAAGAGGTGCTGCAGCACAGGAGACAAGTCACAGTAGAGACACTACATACTGATATACACCTGAACATCAGCAGGAGAGGACTCTTTAAAGTAGAGACACTACATACTGATATCAACCTGAACATCAGCAGGAGAGGACTCTTTAAAGTAGAGACACTACATACTGATATACACCTGAACATCAGCAGGAGAGGACTCTTTAAAGTAGAGACACTACATACTGATATACACCTGAACATCAGCAGGAGAGGACTCTTTAAAGTAGAGACACTACATACTGATATACACCTGAACATCAGCAGGAGAGGACTCTTTAAAGTAGAGACACTACTACTGATATACACTGACATCAGCAGGAGAGGACTCTTTAAAGTCGAGACACTACATACTGATATACACCTGAACATCAGCAGGAGAGGACTCTTTAAAGTAGAGACACTACATACTGATATACACCTGAACATCAGCAGGAGAGGACTCTTTAAAGTAGAGACACTACATACTGATATACACCTGAACATCAGCAGGAGAGGACTCTTTAAAGTAGAGACACTACATACTGATATACACCTGAACATCAGCAGGAGAGGACTCTTTAAAGTAGAGACACTACATACTGATATACACCTGAACATCAGCAGGAGAGGACTCTTTAAAGTAGAGACACTACATACTGATATACACCTGAACATCTTTAGTTACTAGTTTTTGACAATATTGCAAATCTTTTATTTAGGTGCTACAATAAAATCGTTTTCTGTTGATAACTTCTCCACAAAATGTAATTTCTCTGCGTGCTTATAATTCCTTGTTCATGGACCTTGGATGCAAATATATTTCCACTAGTGAGTGTGAGGTGAGACGAGATGTAGTTTGAGTAATGTGAGGACCAGAAGTGTCCTCCGCTGTCACAGTGAAGGTCTCCTCCTGTGATTTCTGTTACACCTTACATTGATTCTCTGTGTTCTCCGACTATAAAAAGCTTCCCTCGACACAGAGCTTCACATTTGTCCCCGATAACAGAGATGTGTTCGGAGCAGCAGCAGATGATCCCAGGAGATTTTAAATGTACGTAATTCTATATTTATAGCTACAGTCAAAAAACACGTTGTCACATTTCAAGCAACACTAACAAGGAGAAATGTGCACAAACATAAAGATTCTCAACCGGACAGCTTTAGTGTGGGAGAGTCAGAACTAATCCAACTCATTTCAATGTCAATGAGATAAAAAAACTGTTTCTTGACTTGGTGTTGGAGCCCAATCACTGCAGCACAAATGATGAGAGTTGAAAGTCTCTTTTCACTCAAATCAGAATCAAATGTATTGCCAGGTACGTTTACACCTACACAGGGCCGCCCCTCCCTACAGGCCAATCATGCAGGCTGCATGGGGCCCCGCCTTGCGCAGGGGGCCCCGCCCAGAGGGCCTCAGCTGCTGTGCGCAGTTCTCCACGCAGTTCTCTGCACACCCCTATGGAAAGCCTAAAGTGCCATAATACGGGGGTGAAAAAACGCGCGAACATACGGGGAGGTCCGTTTTTTCGCGCGAAAAAACGCGCGAACATACGGGGAGGTCCGTTTTTTGGCATACGGGGAGGTCCGTTTTTTCGCGGGGAGGTCCGTTTTTTCGCGCGAAAAAACGGGCNAATATACGTGCGAATGTTCGCGCGGTTTTTTATATGATAATGAGCCCCTCCTTCTGATTTCCTTAGCCAATAAGTTCAAAGTGTCTGTAACCAATCAGTGAAGGGTAAAGCCAGACCAAAGCAATCTGTAGATGAAAAGTTCCTGACATGGTGAGGCTGTGCTGTAAATTGTGCATTATTCCAGATTCAGGGGACTAAGTATTAATTTGCCTTTGAATATAATAAATATATCAATCAATATATCAATATAACCTGCCTTCATTGTTTTTTTTAAATAAAATGGCATTACCCTTTTCCTTAAACCTCTGGAGTGTGAAGTGAAGGTATTTTCTCAATTTTTAGATGTCTCCTTAAATCCACTTTTAAATGTACTTCTTATAACATGGCATGGTGTTACATGTCAAAATGTTCAGTAGTCTCCGGTCTTGCTAGAAATGCAAATTCACTCACCTTAGAGCACTGTCTTATGAGAAACCATAGCTTAGAAATCCGATTTTTGGAAAACTTCAAACT
>NW_011346956.1:0-4511 GCF_000735185.1 Notothenia coriiceps | reverse complement strand
GGAGAGAAGGAGAGGATTTGTAAGTGAAATGACACTAATGTGATCTGCTGTGCTCACTTTTACCTCACCTAAACTTTGCATTCTGCTCTCGTGTCTTTTCTGCCTGTGTCTGCTTCAGGCCAGAGTCAGACATGGGGAGGACTCCCAGGAGCGGCAGAGCATGGCACGTTTAATGTGCCATGACACGGCTACCGTGGACAAATACTACGCCATGGACCTCAACATGGAGCAGGCACAGAAAGGTCGTCTCCTCTTTGAACAGGCACAGGAGGAGACCACGACCAGGTCAAGGACTCGGAGGACTCGGCCTCAGTCTGAGGTAATTAAAAGACAAGAGTCATGTATAATTATTACTCATGTGTAGTCCAGTGTATAGATAGATAACTGTTTTCTCTTTTACGATCCAACAGGAGGGAGACGAGGGGGGAGAGAAGGGAGATGAAGAGGAGGAGGAGGATGAGAGTGGGACCAAGAGGAAGAAGGTGACCAGGAGCAGGGCTGTATTGACCAAGGTAGTCAAAATGTCACAATTCAAAAAAATATAGTAAAATATAGCATTAAAGATTTTGATTTTCTTTGAGATTAAAAACTGTTAAAATAGCACAATATGACAATGTATGAATCCCAACGTGACAAGTTCATTACAAATTGCTTTATGTTTTGTGCCAACAGAGAAGGTGCAGGGTGCTGTCAGCCCCCACAAACTCTCCAACCGCTGCAGAGTCAGGCGCCGTCGGACGGGGATACCAAGAATCAACAATCAACAAAGAAAACATTTGATTGAATGTTCTCCGTTTGTATATATATGTTTATATATTCCTAAATGTTCCTATATGTTCCTAAATGTTCGTAAATTCTTCTTCTTGTTCGTAAATGTTCTTAAATGTTCCAAATGGTTTTTGTTTAAATAAATGTTTTAATTTCTTCGAAGTAGTATCCTGGTCATTTCTTTATAGTTCTGCCAAGTCAAGAGTCAAGAGGTCTTCCATCGTCCAAAAGCTCCCTTCCTGACAGTTTCAGCAGGCACATGTTTGTCAAAGGCTGCACCGGACGTCCCCAGGAGGTCTTTGCTGGTGATCCGAGGAAATTCCTCATTTAAAAACACAATAACAAAACAATGTAATTTGATTGTAACCACAATGTCATGTTTTTTCTGTGCAGCAAATTCCTGGGTAGCTGTCTTGTTCAAAGTCTGCACCATCTGAAGGGGATAGTTTGGATGTTTTTAATTGAAAAAAAAAACTGGTATTACACAATTTTGGGGACTGATTGGAAAGTGGGGCGCAGTGTGTTGGAGGGGCCTGTAGTGCAGTGGTAGGGCATAGTATAGTTTGCCAATTGACTGACACACAGTCAGTGTGAATACAGGGCCAGTTTGCACCTTTTGCGTGACGAAGGACACAATGTTTTAGAAGAGTCTCTTGATTGGAGCTTGCAAATCTGCAAAATCTGCACTGCATGTGATCCACCCCTGAAACACAAGAGAAACATATAGGACATTCAGTTCAGTTAGCACGCGCAGAGATATCATTTTTGAAACTTTTAATTCGTTAGTTTTCATCCTTTCATTATATACTTAGTAGGACTTTACAAAAAAACGATTTAAAACTCAGTTGTTTTGTTTGTTTGTTTGTTTAGTCAGTTTATTGAACATGTCAGAAACAGTTAATGAGGTTAATTTTTTAATTGCTTCAGTTTATCATCGTAACAGATCAAAACGTTCGGATTCATTTTACAATAAATCAATAAATGGTATTCTTCTACGAACAAAAACAAAACAATTAATACATTTAAACAAACCACTAATAGTATATTCACTACGTTATTCAAAATGAACATTCACTTTAGATAATAACACCGGTATAATAAACGGAGCCCTCTCTCTCCCCCTCCCTCTCTCTCTCTCTCTCCTCCCCCCCTCTCTCTCTCTCTCTCTCTCTCTCTCTCCTCTCTCTCTCTCTCTCTCTCTCTCTCTCTCTGTCTCTCTCTCTCTCTATCTCTCTGTCTCTGTCTCTGTCTCTGTCTCTGTCTCTCTCTCTCTCTCTCTCTCTCTCTGGCCCTTCCTACATCCAGAACATGGTTAAACCGTACACCCCAGCACGTGCACTCCGCTCTGCATCAGCCAAACAGCTCGCTGCACCCGCACTGCGAGGGGGACCCAAGTTCCCATCAGCAAAAACACGTGGGTTTGCTATCCTGGCTCCAAAATGGTGGAATGAGCTCCCCATTGAAATCAGGACAGCAGAAAGCTTACACATCTTCCGGCGCAGACTGAAAACTCATTTATTTCGACTCCACTTCGAGCGATAGAACTATTAACAAAGCACTTATATACTAATAAAGGGCTGGCTTATCTAAAGCCAGTTGAGTAGCACTTGAAATGTTTGGCTCTATGAAACCTGATGTACTTATATGATTCTGTTTTCTTCAAGTTTGTATTTTGTCGGTCGAACGCACTTATTGTAAGTCGCTTTGGATAAAAGCCTCAGCTAAATGCAATGTAATGTAATGTAATGTAAGTTGCCCCATCTTGGTGAATTGAACCACATAAAGGATGCAGGAGGAAGATGTTGAATTATGTGAGTTTGTGCCATCATGTTTCCTGGAACAAACTGAGGTCTAAAAGGTCAGAAAACTTGCAGAAATGAAATGAAAAGTGTAAAAATAAGACAGTTTCTGCGCCCTCTGGTGGATAGACACTGCACTGCAGGACACTGTGTTTTGTAACTACAGTATGATATGAATTTAATGGTGTTTCAATAGAAAAGACGTTGCAAAACATATGTATATTCACTTGTATGGAGAAAGGAGAGTCTAGATGTTCCCACATGTGGAATAAGATCTGTTTTACTCACGGTTGACGACCTGTTGGCCTCCGGTGGTGTAGATAATGTCAGCACACTTTTGACACATGAATCAAAGAAAACAGGCCTTTTCAACAGTCAAAACCAATCAAACAAAAGAGGGAAAACTCAAATAAAATCGTAATGAACTTAAATAGTCTTTATTTCTTTCGATTTATAGGCGTTTGTAACTTTAAAATAAATGTAACGGTAATTTAACGGTTAAAAACGGTGCCTTGAGGCTCCGTACAGTCGTCACAATCACAAATACTGGCCCTAACTCTCTATACTGTCTGTAAGGCTTTCCAGAAACTTGAGCAGAGCCTACCGTGTTTTACTCTTAAAATAAAACAGAATTATAGAGAAAGATTCGTGTGTTTTTGAGGGCTTTCTTATGTTTTCCTGCCAATGTACTGGTTCCAGGCCACTAGGTGGCGGTAATGCACTTACTGGTCGGTTGCCATAGAAGAAGAAGCGATGCTGATGATGACGTATGAGGCTTACGCAAGGAGTACGTAACGCACGTTGTGCAACACTCGTCCTGCACGTTGACATTGTGACAGTCCTCTCTGCACTCTCTCAGGTAAACCGCTTATTATTCTGTCTTTATTAACATTATAACTCCTAATTATAGATAATAACATTCAAGTGAAGCTAGTGCAGACTTCCTGTTGAGTTGTGTTGTGTTCAAAGTACGTTAGAGGAGAGAAACAAGCTAATGTTAGCTTAGCTGCTAGGAGACCTGCTAACCTTTATTACTGTTTCTAACCTTACTTCCATTAGTTTTGATGCTAACACTCAGTCAGGTGTTAAAGGGTTTATTGGTCATGTACACAGCTACAGCGTAGAAGAGCAGGTTCCTCAGACAAGGCAATATAAGTATATATAAGACATAAAACAAATACACCTAAAAACTACAATAAAAACACCTAAAAACGACTTGAAAACACCTGCAAACAACAACAAAAACAGCTGTGGTGGCTTCATTAGCTCTGATGCTAACCCACCCTGAGGTTAACCCAGGATATGTTCCAGTTAGAGGATCACATGTCAGCGTATTGTTAATATGTAATGTCTGTTTCCTCCCTGTGATCCGTCATGTGTTATAACTCATAGTGTCTTCATCTGGATTGATCTATAATGCTCTGATGCTCTCAAAGCTCTGCTGTGTTATAACACCACGGAGCTGCTGCTGTCATTGTGCTGCCCTTCAAACCCTGTGCTCAGAAAACATGACAGCTATTACAGTTACTGTACTGTCTGTCTGCTGAGGGACTAACAGAGAAGATATACGAGAGAAGGAGAGGAGGAGAGAAGGAGAGGAGGAGCGGAGGAGTGGAGGAGAGAAGGAGAGGAGGAGAGGAGGAGAGGAGGAGAGAAGGAGAGAAGGAGAGGAGGAGAGGAGGAGAGGAGGAGAGGAGGAGAGAAGGAGAGGAGGAGAGAAGGAGAGAAGGGAGAGGAGGAGAGAAGGAGAGAAGGAGAGGAGGAGTGGAGGAGAGAAGGAGAGAAGGAGAGGAGGAGAGCAGGAGAGAAGGAGAGGAGGAGAGGAGGAGAGAAGGAGAGGAGGAGTGGAGGAGAGAAGGAGAGGAGGAGTGGAGGAGAGAAGGAGAGGAGGAGAGGAGGAGAGAAGGAGAGGAGGAGAGAAGAAGTGGAGGAGAGAAGGAGAGG
>NW_011346955.1:0-3746 GCF_000735185.1 Notothenia coriiceps | reverse complement strand
GAAAGTATCCGAACCTCACACACACACACACACACACACACACACACACACACACACACACACACACACACACACACACACACACACACACACACACACACACACACGAACAGACGACTGCATGCAATCAGCACCACAGAAGTGAGGGAGAGTGTATGAACACATTTTATGATATTATTCTAAAAGTCTCATGATGTTATTAAGAAAATAAGGCGATAACATTAGGTTTTTTGCAGGTCTGTTCCCTCTGTGTATCATCATCATCTAAAGCCGGATGGTTGTGATCCAAACACTTACAATACCTCCAAAGCCTTAAAAATCCAAAATGTATAGGAAAAAAAACCCTCACAACATGGTTTCATCCAATTCAATGTTCATCTTCAATCCATATTTGTTGCCGTTTTTGCCTCAAAAACAACATTTCCACTTTACATTCCATTAAATAAAGTCGATTTAATTAACAAAAATAAAGTAGGAAATCACAAATCAAGGATGTTGTTTTTAAAAAAGGACACTCAGTGCAGCTCTTTTGTTTGCTTTTTGCTGTTCATTACACTATCACACATTTCCAGTAACTCCAGAGCGTTGTAAAGTCTAAACAAAACTCACATTCATTGAACTACATGATTTCTTCAAATGAAATATGCAGCCTTAATCCATATTTGTTTGTGTGTGGCCTCAAAAACAACATTTTCAACGTTCCACTTCATTACAGAAACACCATTAACTCAAACAAACGTTTCTTATGGATCATTTTCAATGTGAAAACAACATCGGGTACAGCCCTACAAATACCCAATAGTTGTAATTCCCATGTTTTGTGTGTGTGTGCTTCAGAGAGAAGTGAGTCAGGTAATCAGTGATGGAGCAGGTACAGGATTAACAAATCAGTGTGTGTTATGCGATAAACCCCCGCAGCATTTCCACAAACACACAGACTGTTTCCCTGGATCAGATTATTTATGTATGACTCCTCACATGAGGGAGAGTGAGTAACTCTGTGTTCATCCTCACTAAAGATACTCTTCAAATCCTATTACAATTATCCTGCTTCATCGGCAGCTTGCTATCAATGCTCCCGTGGATCAAATACATGAGAACTGATGGGATGTACACCAACAAACAGACGGAGAATTATCAAAACTCACTGTTTGTGCAACTCTCCTGCAGTTATTATGGGAAAATATGAGGGTTTGAAGCTGAGAGCCTAACAGCAGGAGATTCAGGGCTGTTTCCACCTGATACAACACCTAGTACAGAAAAACGCCTAAAATAACATTTATCTGCTGTTTTCTAACTGCTTTTCTCTATTTATTTAATATCCATACATCCATGTTGTGTATTACCTTATTTATAGTGTTTTGTTTCACTCATTTAACATACTATTTATTTGGATTCAATGCACACATAATACACATTCACAATCACATCCATTTGTTATTTGAAAACATACCTCTTCTCCCAAGCCTTCAACTTACCCTACCCCCCAACCCACTGACTTCACTCACACCCCACGCTGTATCTCTTATTCACCCCACGCTGCATCTCTTATTCATACATTCATCAACCTTTTCTTTCCTCTTTTCCATTATGTTGTCTTTTGCTCGTTGTCCTATGCTTGCTCCCCCCCCTGTGTTGTCCTTTGCCTGTTCATGTAATGTTCATGTTCAATTTTCTTGTCCAATATGTTGTCTTCTGCCTGTTCACCCCCTTTCTGTACTTTTAATTTTTTTTGTAAGCGACTTTGGGTTATTGAAAAGCGCTATATAAATAAAAGTTATTATTATTATTATTATTATTTGTATCATATGTTGTTCTAATACATTTCCATCGCTTTTTAATTGATATTCCTTCTTTTTTGGTTGAATTTTAACATTATTTAGGCGATAGCTTCAAAAAAGCCCAGTAGATGTTCTGCCTCTTCTTGCACTTTATAGTTTCTGTTAGGTTTTATTTTTAAATTTAAAAAAAATAAAATTACAGCCATTTTTGTGCAGATAAAAATAAAGACTTCCACTTTCATTTCTCCCCCCTTTGAAAGGGTTTGTTTGGGGAGAAGGACACAGTGTGCAGATTATAAACCCCCCTAAAGGCAAATATTTTACTTGTGATATTGGGCTGTTTAAATAAATAAAATTAATATGAACTGACGATAATAAAGTCTTCTTTCCCCGGGCGGAGACGCTTGAAGTTGCACGAATCATAAAACATGTAGAAGACGCTGCTTCTCATGCATGAAGCCCACATTTTGGCAAGAATCCACGCTGCTGGATGTGTACGACACGAAATCCGACCACGACCCTTGACCTCTGAGAGTCTAGTGATTAAAGCAGAGAGTCAGTTTTCGGTTTCTGTGCATATTACTAATTTAAAGCAATTTATCGCCGTGGCACTGTCAGCACAAGTTGCTGGATTTGGCTTCTTATTTATTCTGAATACAAAATACAATATATATAAAAATATGTATATACCTATATACACAATTAAGAGACACATTATTGTGGGAAACGATATTTCGATCTCTCTGTCTGTAGCTACACACAAACTGAAAGATTGACAATAAAATTGACTTTGACTTATCAAATTATAATTTGCAAGAACGTGTCATAATGCCAGCTGCTGGTTGGGCCGTTTTGCATGAATTCAAACAAAGTTTAACCTCCTACGCTCGACCAGGGGAGAAAATGCAACATGTATTCCTCATAATACCACTGGTTCAGCTTGTAGTGGATCATGTTTCACTAAAGAATGGTGCAGGAATGAGTGTTTTACTCTTAAATTAGTCAGTATTTTAGCACTTTATGTCCCCTTTTCTGGAAGTCAATGGATTTGTGAATGTGTTTTTGGTTGTTAGTCTGCTGTAGTTCCTTTATAGCCCAACATTAGCCACCTTTAGCTTAGCGGTGGTGACGTGAAGTCATGTGACCGTGCTGTAGTTCCTTTATAGCCCAACATTAGCCTCCTTTAGCTTAGCGGTGGTGACGTGAAGTCATGTGACCGTGCTGTAGTTCCTTTATAGCCCAACATTAGCCACCTTTAGCTTAGCGGTGGTGACGTGAAGTCATGTGACCGTGCTGTAGTTCCTTTATAGCCCAACATTAGCCACCTTTAGCTTAGCGGTGGTGACGTGAAGTCATGTGACCGTGCTGTAGTTCCTTTATAGCCCAACTTTAGCCTCCTTTAGCTTAGCGGTGGTGACGTGAAGTCATGTGACCGTGCTGTAGTTCCTTTATACATAGATATATATAAACACTAGATGACTCACCCGCGCTGCTGGCCAATGGAGACCGACGTTGCCACTTGGCCGCCATCTTGCCACAGGCAGTTCTCTCATTCATAACATTATGGTTTACTATTTAAATAACCATAGCTTGCTCAATTTTCAACCAATTTTCAAACGGTTTGGTTTTTTATAAACATCAAAGATGTAGTTATGATACTGCATACTTATAATCATGGACTTTCATATGAAAATAACATGAATCAGATAAAGCAATAGCTATACACACACACATATTAAATATTTGCCGGTGTATATATTTCTATTTATTTTATTATATTGTTAATATTTAAAATAAATTATAAATAAATTATAAAATTAAAATACATTTATATTTTATATATAAAAATCGGTCTCATGTTACCACTCTGTAAGCCAAGAGTTGTTAATTTAGGAATGCCTTAGTTTGAAGAACAGGGACACAACTAATGACAATAGCATAATATATTATTTAGATATTCACACC
>NW_011346954.1:0-1954 GCF_000735185.1 Notothenia coriiceps | reverse complement strand
TCTCTCCCTCCGTCGTCGTCGTCGTCGTCGTACGTCAGACGTAGTAGACACACACACACACACACACACACACACACACACACACACACACACACACACACACACACAATGTTCGTATTTAGTCTCCTGATTTTAAATGCCCTAGTATGGTTTTGTCACCATTTCCATAGCCCCACCAAAAATATTTTCCACCAGCCGCCACTGATCATTACCAATTCCATTCTGGTGTGTGTTGTTTTCCTCTACCCTAGAGGGGGACGTAACACTATTATGATGTCAAAACGTTTTATGTCCGATCATTGGACAATTTTATCACAGTTACAGTTAGTAGTTGGTTTATACATGAAGTATGCAGACTCATTTTAATTGATTGCGTAAGATAATTCTCCCCAAATCTGATAATTTTAAGGTTTTGTACGATAGTTTGACATTTCCCATTTGGCAATGCTGCTAGGGTTAGGGATACATTTAGAGATATCTATGTGAACATGGTTTGTTTGTTGTTGTTGTTTAGTCCATTTCTTGACAAGTCAGAAAGTCATTTAAATATGTGTGTTGTTGTCTTGAGCCGCTGAGAGTGGGGTTGTTGAATTACTCCAAAGAGTTTTCTCTTTTGTTTTATGTGATGACCAAAGAACCATTGACACTGGCTGGTATGATCGAAAGTCAAAGGGCCTTCCTACATTAGCCTTAATAAAACAAGCAGAGGGAATGGCAATTTCTTAGTTTTTTTTCTCCTAAATTTCTTATTCGACTTTTACATTGGCCTTTAAATCCCGTCGGTTTTTGCAACAGTAAAAAGGATCTTAATGATTCCGATTTCACACACTAAAACTGCAAGAAAAAAACAATTTCACGACTGTCAATTCATTAAAAACTGATGAACTGATTCTGCTATTTTAAAAGAAGTACAATTGGGAAGAACACCTGAGTAACACTTCATTTCATCTCATGGTTCTTTAGCCATCTAACACATAATGCTTCTTTATTTCCTTCTCATGAAGAAAGGACTTATTACTGCTAATCTAACCATCACACCTTGAGACTAGCACAAAAGACTAATACCACTCACGCTGCGTTTTCTTTACCACAAAAGGACAAGAGACAAAAAGCTGTCTTGCTGAAAGCAACAGAAAAACACTCCAAGCAGTGATCAACACTTAAAAATACCTCACTCCTGAACACGTCTCTCACTCTACCCACGTACACTTAGCGTGGCCTAATTTCCTAATTTGAAGTTCTAATTGACATTGATGGAGCGAGAATTGGTTCAAGTTCGGCTCGAATGAGCAGCTGTGCATACTGGAGGTAAAATATAAAAAATAGAGAGCCGTATTGAAAAGGTCCCATTACCAAGTGTGTAGCCTACTGTTCTCGTTTCAACGTATGGATATTGAACTTAACAGCCAGCTAAACTCTCCTCAGCATCATTCCTCCAAGGAACAGGCAGGTGTTGTATTTGGCAGGAATTTTAAAGAGTGTTAAACTGAAACAGAATACATTTCTCCATAAGTAGCCTACACATAAAACAATGATATGTTCTTAACATTTACAGAATAAATGTACTTTTTAAAAGAGCAGGATATTGCAGGTAAATATGCAATGTGTGGTGACCACCTTTAATACACTGGGACATAATTCACACACGGAACTGTGGGGTAGGGGCATTGTGTCCGCACGGACATATGTGTTGTAACTATATACAGTATGTTGTGTGCCCTCCTGATTTCACTCTCTTCTTCCCGGGCTGGGACCCAACAACATCTCTATTTCTGCTCCGCAATAAAGTCCCCTTTTACACCATAATTGCACCGCCTCTGACTCCCTATCTCTCGGCACTACACTGGTGACCCCGATAGTGTTTTGAAAAGTTTCCGAGACGGACCCGAACACGGCAAAGGAAACTCAGGTTCCTTTCTCGAAATGCCGGGGATTTTTGGAATCTTCCGTGGCT
>NW_011346953.1:0-2265 GCF_000735185.1 Notothenia coriiceps | reverse complement strand
CATAAATAACACACTTGTTCTGCAATAATATGTTTTATGTTTCCTGTAATTTTTGTTAGGAAAGGACATGCCTGAAAGACACAACATTTTCTCCTGAGATTTTAAGACCAGTACACTAAGAAACTACTTTTATTGTAAAAACAGTCAGCTGATCGAATGCACCTATTTCCACATCTACACTCCATCAGCTGATTATTTCTGTTTGCCTCGCTTTATGAGCTTCACATCACTTGTGCCTTGTACCACAGAGTTTGCAACGTCACAAATAAATAGGGCCAATCTTCAGTCAGATGTGAATGTGTAATCTAACATTTTCAGTAAGAATAATGGATGAAAGGAGTGCAAATACAAATACAATTTATTGAAATGTGAACCAAAAGTTAATCAAATGTTTTAAATTAAACGCACATATGGACAGAAGGTGTAAACCTATTAAATGTATAAGTAAACACATTTAGTCAAATAAAGTGACAGACTAGGCCTGTGCAGTTGGTATCAGCTTTGCCCAGCATGGGCTCCTCCATCAGGCCTGGTCCCCCTCGCAGAGGAAAGACCCTTAGTCCTCTCCAAACCAACAGACAGGACGTCCATCACACGGAGGTTTCTCCCTGAAGTCTCTGCAGCTTTCTGGACACCACGCTGTCTCAATCCGTCAAAAAGAGGAAATGCCAGCACTATAATAATAATACCACCAATAACAATAGGTTCCTCGCACTTCGTGCTAGGACGCCGTCGGGTCCTAGCGCTCCGTGCTCGGGCCCTTATAAACTCAGGAGTGATTCCTCTGAGTTTAATGTGTTATCTGTCTTCACTTTAGCAGAGGTTATAAGTTCAACAATTAGAATGGCCCTTGAAGGATGTTGTAAAAATGTAAATAGCCCTTGATAGGAAAAAGGTTCCCGACCCCTGTTCTAATGATTCTAAAGCACAAACTGCAGTTGCAGTTATCTTAATTAGGCTTGATGCAACAAAATTGCAAAGCTAAATCTAAACAAGTTGCTTGTGTCACCATGACAGCAAGTGGACATTGAAGCTGTTTCAATCTGCAAACGAGAGGAATAACAGAAAAGTTGGATGTATAATACTATTTCTCTGGGCAAAGAAGATGGAAATAAGGAGGAATAAGATAAGGCTACTAACATTGCATTTTGTCAGACACAAACTTCTGTTCTGACCGCTTTTATTCCCAATCAGCTGTTAAATAGGTGCTTAGTTTGATTCTCTGAAGAACATTTCCAGAGAGCACGGATTGATTGTACCTCTGTAAAAGTTAACATGAACTTGGCAGGTGAATTTGGTCTTCTTAAGTCTCCTCCTACAGACGTCTCAGGTATTTTTCTCTCCACGAGTTAGCTTTGTTCCTCACAGCACAGCTGAATGTTGACAGCAGAGCCCTGAGGTATGTTCAGGGACTTTTGTAAGGAATAGATGAGGTAAACCCTATTTAGCATCACAAGCTATATTATTTCACATGAGCATTGGAAGCACGCTGTGATGTTACCTGCTTCAGTGGAGCCTCCTCTGTGTGCAGCCTGTCAGCAGGTGTTGCAGCAGCTGGAGCCTGTGGTTGTCTCTGAAGCTCCGCCTCCACCGCCTGCAGTCTGAACAGCATCTGTTTCAGAGCCTCCACTGGACCTGGCTGCTTAAACACGCTGGTTCCATGGAGTCCGGAGCACGGCCCCTGGGGAGGCAGCAGACATGACCGGGGCACTTGGGGATATGTCAGAGGGTCATTTGAGCCTCACTTTAACTGCATGGTTTGGCTTCACTTTTGATTTAGCTCTGTTCTCTGTGCTGCTGGACGACTTTCCTGGACTATTGATGAGAGCAACCCATCCGGTACTTTCCCCTCTATGTTGTGGCCCCCGTCCAGGGCCGGCCCGTAGCACTGGCGTTATAGATGTTCGCCTAGGGCGCCAGATCTGGGGAGGCGCTGCGCTGGTAGAAAAATATTTTTGACCGTTGGTGCTAATCCTAATTTTCGGCCTTGATGTAACAACATTCATAATTAAGTAAATGTAACACCCTTTTTTGACACCGGTTACACTTTTCATTTGCCCTGTACGATGGGCGCTGTAAGTGATGAAAATGGGGGATGTTGGCTTATCTGGCGCCCGCAGCTCACAGCCAAAGTGCGAGTGAGCTTGGGAGCGAATGAGGGAGAGAGGGAGGGTGCACCGGTACCGGCGCTGTTGTTATTAGAATCTGGTGCTGCCTGCTCTAACGGATATTAGAAGAAGACGTTTCTACAATAATGTGGGAGAG
>NW_011346952.1:0-1736 GCF_000735185.1 Notothenia coriiceps | reverse complement strand
GTATGGGCAGGCATATGTTATGGACGATGAACACAGGCCACTCGATTCACAACATTACCCTAACCCTAACCCTCACACCAGATACTGACTGGTTTTCGGACCCCCCAGACCCCCCCAATAAAGCAAAACTGCACATTTCAGAGTGGCCTTTTATTGTGGCCAGCCTAAGGCACACCTGTGCAATAATCATGCTGTCTAATCAGCATCTTGATATGCCACACCTGTGAGGTGGGATGGATTATCTCGGCAAAGGAGAAGTGCTCACTATCACAGATTTTTTCAGATTTCTGAACAATATTTGAGAGAAATGGTTATTTTGTGTATATAGAAAATGTTTTAGATCTTTGAGTTCATCTCATGAAAAATGGGAGCAAAAACACAAGTGTTGCATTTATATTTGTGTTCAGTGTAAGAACATTTCCTCAACTGAACATACCAAAGACTTCCACTAAGTTTGCTTTAAAAATATACAAAAGACATGAATTGTGTAAACAATTACATTACAACTAGGGTAGCAATTTCAAAAATGTACTTATTGCGATTATTTTTGACAGATATTGCAATCGCGATTAGATTTGTGATAACAGAGGGAATGATACAGTTTGAAAAATATATTAAAACAATCACATTCTAAGGGGGTCTGTAGCAAACAAGGAGATTTCTATAGATTTGGAAATTGTACTAGCCCATATTGATATTTTGATAACATGTTGATTAATTGTGTAGCCCTTATTACAACCCTTGTCACATTACGGTTTGGTAGCAGTGAATAATATAATCACTGAGGGACGCAAACTCTTTTTCATTTTTTTTGGCTATTCAATTCATTTTGAAACAAAAAAAGTTTTACTTGATGCTTCAAGCTAAACGCAACACTCACAAGGTGGGGTACAGAGTCTCCAAACTTTGTGTTGAACTGATGGATGAAACACTTGATGAGCCAGTAACAGTCGATAGGATCGTCTACGATCTCATCCATGGCTCGACTGATGGAGAGGAAGTCCTCGTTCTCTTCATCCTGAGAGGAGAAAGCAACACACCCCGTCGTTATTAACACACATTTTAAGAGATGGCAGCCACAGGACACACATCAACACCCAAGTTTAGACAATTGTAAATACAACTGTATATACAGGATTGTCTCAGAAAATTAGAATATTGTGATAAAGTTCTTTATTTTCTGTAATGCAATTAAAAAAACAAAAATGTCATACATTCTGGATTCATTACAAATCAACTGAAATATTGCAAGCCTTTTATTATTTTAATATTGCTGATTATGGCATACAGCTTAAGAAAACTCAAAAATCCTATCTCAAAAAATTAGAATAGTTCCTCAGACCAAGTAAAAAAAAAAGATTTATAACAGCAAAACACAATCAAACATTTGAAAATGTCCATTAATGCACTCAGTACTTGGTTGGGAATCCTTTTGCACGGATTACTGCATCAATGCGGCGTGGCATGGAGGCAATCAGCCTGTGGCATTGCTGAGGTGTTATGGATGCCCAGGATGCTTCAATAGCGGCCTTTAGCTCATTAGCATTGTTGGGTCTGGTGTCATTAGCATTTGTTGGGCTCTCGTGTCCTTTCAGCTCTTCACAATACCCCACATATTCTCTATGGGGTTCAGGTCAGGGGAATTTGCAGGCCAATCGAGGACAGTAATGCCATGGTCAGTACACCAGTTACTGGTGGTTTTGGCACTGTGGGCAGGTGCCAGATCATGCTGGAAA
>NW_011346951.1:0-2348 GCF_000735185.1 Notothenia coriiceps | reverse complement strand
TAAAAGCATTTCAATTAATACTGAGAGTCATGTCGTTACTTTGTTGAGAATGTGGCCATGTAATAAGCGGGATAATTTGCAGCGACTTGTTCCTTATGGGGAAAATAGCACCCGTCATGCAGATCAGGATCCCTCCGCTACGCTTTGGGATCCTGATCTGCCGACGAGGCTCCATCAAAATAGGAATATTTTTAGTGAATTACTGAGTTTAGGCACGTTAATAACGTTTTAATACAGTATATTCATATGTGTCAGTGATTTCATGTCAATTCGGCGAACATAAACATAAATGATCGTGGTGAAGATGATGATTAAATTAGGATTAAAAATCGAGAGCCGGGCTGCATTTCCTCCCGTTCGTTTTTTTCGAATAACAAAATTATTTTGTTAAATTACAACATGGTGATGTTTTGTAAATGATTACATGTCTCTTATTTAGCACAGTAGTATGATATCCGTGACATATGGATCTTAACAAAGTTCCGCTGTACATCCAGCATACTGTATCTCACTTTATTTCACATGAGCTCCAGTGTGGAACCCCACTGCACCCCCTGGTGGATCAATGATCCATTGCAGCTGGCTTCATTATAATTACATTTATCTATCACGGGGGCGGTCTCAAGTCAAGCTGGAGGTTTTCCCTTGAGCGAGGGCAGATCACGTACCAATCACGGCCCTCGCGTTTCAAACTGTCTGAAATGAATCGCTACATCTGGAACTGCATTCAATTTTGAACTTTCCTAATTTTTTACGTTATATCTTTAAGATTATCACATTGTTATTCTGTATTAGGGAGACACTTAAGAAATAAACTGAGATACCAGGTGAAAAGATGTTTCTTCTTCCTGACTTTTGTCTGCTGTGAACTCTCTTTCCTGCAGATAAAATACATACTGTGACATTTCCAGTTGCAGCAACACTTCCCACATCTGTATTATTCATACGTGTCGCATTGTCGTCCACCCACATTTGTAAATAACTATGTATATTTTATAGGCTTTGTGCTGAAAGGATTAATAATTCAGTATTTTCCCTCACGCAATAAAAAAGTAGACTTGCTAAGCTCAATTGCTCTCCTCTGCTCTTTGTAGTACTTCATTTAAAGTTACACTGGTGGTGTTTCTGTTCACAGCGTGCTAACAGCCCATCAAAGCTAATATTTTTAAGCCAGAACCTTCGCCGCCTTTTCTCCCTCTGAGCAGGAGTGGATGCCCGAATCCTAGATAAAAACAGTGTTCTGTAGGTGCATCATTAGAGGTAAAGAAGAAGAAAAACACATTCTTTGCTGGGGAGAATGTACCTGATGTGCAGTTGTCTACTTTTCTGCTGACTGTTGTTGAAGCACAGTAGGTATTTGCACAGACCCGACACATGCTGAAGCTGGCTGCAATCAGGAAGCAGCTGAAACATTCCCATGTTTCTCATGCTTTGCTAAAATCAGCTTGTTTTGACGCTCTGATTGGAGGTAAACTCAATTTATGCTGATAACATCTCCGTCTCTCTCCCACTTTGGCGTTTTTGCTATTCACGGCACATGCATTGCACTGGAGTGAGTTTTGCCAGCGCAGCAGAGGCTAGCCCTGAGACTCACTTAACAACTCCAGCGCACTGTACAAGCTGGAAGTGTTGTGGAATCTCAGCGCTGCCAATTAGGAGTGTCGGAAAGGTTTGGTGGAGAGTTGCTCATTCAGCAGATGGAAATGTGCCCTTCAGCCTCAGATAGCTGTGTCTACCAGTCAACTCATTAAAGGAGAAGTGTCAACTTTTCACATAAAGGCCTACCACATGAATGTGAACAGACGTAAATATGTAGCACTCCCACGTCTTCTCTTATCCTAAAAAGAGAACAAATTACATGCATTCACTATGCACATAATATGACTGGAGCAGCATATACTCAGGCAAGCACTCATACTGTTAATGCCACGAGGGTACATGCTCTCTGCCTCTAGTGCTAACCATTAACATTATCATGCGTTATGGAGCTCTAATGGCTGTTTTCTATTACTTCCTTCATCCTTGAATTAGCCACAGTGACCTTTGAAACTTTCCCACAAGACATTCATGTCGTCCTTTAATGTCCCTCGCTCTCGCTGCCATCACACATTAGTCAGCGGCGATGAGGAGAGATCAAACACGCGCCCTCGCTGCAGCTGATCCTACTTTGCAGCCATATCACCAACATTTGTTGTCGTTTCGTTGGTGAATTAGTCTGTATGACTTCTCCAAGTGTGTGTGTTTGTGTGTGTGTGTGTGTGTGTGTGTGTGTGTGTGTGTGTGTGTGTGTGTGTGTGTGTGTGTGTGTGTGTGTGTGTGTGTGTGTGTGTGTCAGTGGGCGTAGTACG
>NW_011346950.1:30000-33337 GCF_000735185.1 Notothenia coriiceps | reverse complement strand
AGCCGTCGATAGATGTCGGGCCGTCGATAAGCGTCATGTCGCCCTACTCAGATTGGTGTGTCTCGGTGTGTACTGCACCTTCATGTCTTTTCGGCCGTGCCGACACCTTCCACCGCCGATTCGACATTGAATCGGGAAGCTGTCGGCTAAAGGCCGTCGGCCAAAGAAATCATTCTGATTGGCTGTTCAGCTTAGCGAATCAGTGCATGAGAAGCGAAACAGGAAGTGAGGGACCCAAACAAACGATTAAGAAGGCAAATGTGAGATTTCATTGAACTCCAGCTCTCGACACAGGTTGGGGAAAGCCCCGTGAGCTTCTCGCTGTAGAGTGAAAATGGAACACAAGCTATTTGTTGTTTGTTTATATCACGCAGTCTGTTCTTCTTCTCTCGGTTATCACGCAGTCTGTCTTCCGGTTGTTGCCTCTTTTGAATGATGAATACACACTACCGCCGCCTGCTGGTAAGGAGAGTTATTGCCACTCACGCATACGCTCAGTTCATACGTGCTCGGCCGTCGGCTGAAGTCTTTGCGGTGTGTTCCAGTGCCACACATGGCCAAGATGCAGGAGACGTGAGGCGATGCAACAGTCGGGTCCGTCAGTTCTTTGGTGTCAGCTTGGTGTGTCCGGGCCTTAAGACTCCAAAGGGTTAAATGGCTGGTTGCACTTATTGTAAGCTAAATGAAATGTAATGTAAAGTGAAATATCTGTGTGTGTGTGTGTGTGTGTGTGTGTGTGTGCAGGTTCTGGGACTTCAGTATGAACCCTCCTCTTCTGGAAACTGTGGAGCATCACTCAGAGTTTGTGTGTGGACTGGACTTTAATCTGCATATCCCCAACCAGGTAACACAAGTCTTGCAATATTTAAATGTTTCCCCCATTTGATTTCCAGATACTTACATCTTGGAAACCAAACACACTCTGAGTCCACATCTGTTTATCCATCTGTGTTTGAGTGTGTGCTGTGGTTCCTGAAATGGTGCCATCCATCAGTGTGTGTGTGTGCACATTAGCTTAACCCACTCACAGTAACACACAGTCACACACACTAAGCTGTGAGTGGACATGTGTTGGGTAGATGTGTCGTGAATTGAAAAGGCCACTCGTGTCTAATTCAGTTGTTCGGCTAATTTGAACAGACGCTATGTCTCTCTCTACGTGTGGGGGAAAGAGTTACGGAAAATGTACTTGGTTGGATTTTGCAATTGGGAAATAAGTTTTAAAATTAGCAGCAGTTGTTAGCAGGCTTTGCAAGGTTATTATTTAGTCTGTTTACTCTCTATTTTCCCTAATATTAGTCCCTTACAAATACTCACTAGAGCACCAAATGTGGATTAGTACGCAGCTGAAAATAGTCCCCAACTAATACTAAATAAAGCACAAGATGTGGATTAATCCGCCACAGAAAATTGGCCCCGACAGATACTCACTAGAGAACCAAATGTGGATTGATCTACTGTTGCAAAAAGTCCTCCCCCAAGAGATGAAAATGTGATATTAAATCAAACAGAGATAAGTGCGTGGAAAAAAGTGATGGAAAATATTCTTGGTTGGACGTTGTGATGGGAAATTAGTTTTAAAATCAGCTGCTGGCTTTGCAAGGTTATCACTCAGTCTGTTTACTCTCTATTTCCCTCTAATCACTGATTGATAATTGCCTTTTCTGTCAAGATAATTCATTAATCTGATATATTCTGTTTACCTATTAGACTTTTTAGTATCAATGACACTGTATTCCCATATTTTAGGATCCTAGGAAATGACTCAGGTTGTCTGAAGGCTTTACGACCTTATCACTTCTACCTTACTGCGTCATTTTGAAACTCTCGCACTTCCTTTAAAAAGCTTCCAACCTTTTTAATGTCATGTAGAGTATCTTCATCTGACCCTGATCTGAAGAAGCCCTGCATGTTTTACTCCATTAAACTTAAGCGGTGCGTACACCCCGCTCACCATTTTACAGAACGTACCATTAGTTTTGAGATTGATTTCTTCCCCTCTGGGTAGTCATCAGATTCAGTTCATGTCAGCAACACTTTGGAAATCCACTTTCAGGTGAGACAGGTTACAAAAAACTCTTCCATGAGACTCTAACACCCAATAAGTGGAGCGTCTGCCAGACAGAAACTTTTTAATGGAAGAAAACGGACCAAAAGTCAAATAGAACCAAACATCGATTCATCCGCCGCTGTAAAAAGTCCCCACGATTACTCAATACAAGCACCAGATGTGGATTATCCGTCTCTGAAAATAGTCCCCATCAAATAGTTCCTATCAAATAGCCCCCGTCAAATAGTCACAATTGGACCAAACATGGATTCATCCACCGCTGAAAATAGTCCCCATCAAATAATCCCCGTCAGATAGTCCCCGTCAAATAGTCCCTGTCAAATAATCCCCATTAAATAGTCCCCGTCAAATAGTCCCATTCAAATAGTCCCCATTAAATAGTCCCCATCAAATAGTCCCATTCAAATAATCCCCACTCAAATAGTCCCCATCAAATAGTCCCCATCAAATAGTCCCCGTCAGATAGTCCTCGTCAAATAGTCCCCGTCAAATAGTCCCCATCAGATAGTCCCCGTCAAATATTCCCCGTCAAATAGTCCCCGTCAAATAGTCCCCGTTAAATAGACCCCTTTAAATAGTCCCCTTTAAATATTCCCCGTCAAATAGTCCCCGTCAAATAGTCCCCGTCAAATAGTCCCCATCAAATAGTCCCAATTGGACCAAATGCGGATTAATCCGCAGCTGAAAAAAGTCCCCAACAAATCCACAAATGTCTGCATTTCTGTTTGATGATAACTTGTGATTAAGGATTACTGAGCATGTTTTAAAAACAAATCTATATATTTGTGTTTTTTTAAGTTTTGAGTGGGCTTGGATCCGAGAGCCACGGACAGGAAGTTAGAAAATATTGCGTGAAATTGTTGGTTTTCCTTTTTTTGTGCGAGTTGTTTTGACGTTAACCTTCCTGCGTCCCTTCACCCTTTCACTCTACGCCTTTATCTCCACAACATGGACCGGGGTTTTTCAAAGGAAACCAATAATTGCTTTCTGGAAAAACAGAGTAGGGACTTTTTCCATGCTCGGATAATGACGAGGTGGAAGTGCGTACACGATAAGCCGGGATTGAACCCACAACGTCACAATCAACGTCAGTCAGTTTCCCACAGCAACCAATCACAGCGCTCACACACACACACACACACACACACACACACACACACACACCCACACACACACAGTTTGACTCATTGTGTGTGTGTCTATAGCAGAGATAATGAGCTGTGTGTGTGTGTGTGTGTGTGTGTGTGTGTGTGTGTGTGTGTGTGT
>NW_011346950.1:19905-29873 GCF_000735185.1 Notothenia coriiceps | reverse complement strand
GTGTGTGTGTGTGTGTGTGTGTGTGTGTGTGTGTGTGTGTGTGTGTGTGACATTCTGCTTCTCTGTAATGACATGTCTGATANTAGCGAGTATTTGTTAGGGACTATTGTGTGTGTGTGTGTGTGAGCGCTGTGATTGGTTGCTGTGAGAAACTGACTGACGTTGATTGTGACGTTGTGGAACCCACAACGTCACAATCAACGTCAGTCAGTTTCTCACAGCAACCAATCACAGCGCTCACACACACACACACACAATAGTCCCTAACAAATACTCGCTATAGCACCAAATATGGATAAATCCGCCGCTGAAAATAGTCCCTAACACATAGTCTGAATGTGTGATGTTCACTGCAGGTGTGGTGAGTCTCAGCTGCACTAACTGAGATGGGATGCCGCTAAATGTTTTTACATTTCGTTGAAAGAACTCCGGATGAACCCACACATCATTTCCTCCAACATGGCTTTCTTCAGGTGTCATCGGGCTAATCTGCTGCAACATAAACATATCAAACTTTTCTTCTCACACTTCTTGTTTTGTCTCAAGCATTCGCTCTCCTTTCATCTCCAGAAGGGATCCTTCTTTTCCCTCGTCTGATTTTGTGTTTTTTATTCCTCGGCTATCAACGTGCTCTTATCACCACTTCTTCTAATCACTTTATGCCCTAACCACTTACTGTATTATCTCACACACACACACACACACACACACACACACACACACACACACACACACACACACACACACACACACACACACACACACACAGTCTTTAACTGGTGTTATCCAGGCGTAGCCACACGTGTCTGATGGATCACCTTCCCTTACAGCGCTGCAGGCCAAACCACACACACACACACACACACACACACACACACACACACACCAAGTATAAAGAACCTTTCCTCGGTGTGTGTGACAGAGAAAGGATGCTGTACTGGTTGGTAGTAATCATACAGTAGCATTAACACCTTTCTCCATAAAGTGTTATTAGAAGTCTTTGGTTTTTATTGTTCATATCAGACGCCCAAATGTAGGTTGATGCCGTTTTTACCGAAATACACATCTCTATTGGTTAGCTGGCTTTCTCTGTTGTGATTGGATAGAACGTCTTAGAGGTGTTGCTGTACTTTTGGACATTTAAAAGACAAAAAAAGGAGAAAAATATTTGTTTAGTTGCAATAATTTGATATTTCAATACATTTTTTAAAGTACTTTTTAGCGACAAACATCCCAAAAAACACATTTTCTGTAATTTCTAGCTCTACAAATGTGAGTAGTATGAATATTCTGAACTACTTTAGAGACAAAACAGTTAAAATTATTCAGAATCCAGTTGCAATGATTTCATTATTTAGTACATTTCTTATATTTTGCACTGCTCTCTCTTTAACGACAGCACAGATAATCTATAATGAAAACCCTGATTAATTGCGGCCCTATTGGATACTTCTATTTTCTATTTCTAAAATAAAAGCACTAAGAAGCATATGTTTGTGTGTATGCAGATGACACTCCTTTAAACTATTGTCCTTGAAGTATCACAGAGCTGTCACTCAAAGCACCGTTGCCATGACGGTTGAACAGTGATAACTTCCCTGTACTGAATGACCGCTTATGGCTTATTGGTCTTTTCATTCTTTCTTCATTCATCTTTCTCTCGTTATTAGAAATGACATTTAAGAAGACGTTAAATATGAGTCAGACTTTGAACCGTTGTTATATTCCCTTTAGTCGTCCTCCTCGTTGCACGTCTTGTCTTTTTTCTTTCTCTTTCTTTGAGCTTTGCTGCAGTGTTGGCCGCTGTGTGAGCCTTTCCATTACGGCCGGCTGTTAAAGTTAATTAAAGAAGGGCATTCCTCTCCTCGATGGCTGACTCACTGCACGACCACTTTGCTTACTCATGCCCCACAGAGCTTGTTCTCTCACTGATTCAGAGATCAGGACTCAAGAGGGGAAGCCTGATGCTTATTAGGAAGATGATGAAATGAATATGTGTGTTCAGAGCAAACACACGATGAAAAGCAGGGGTTTTCAAAGAAGGCCAGATTGAATAATGTTCATTTGCTCGGGGGCCAATAGTCCCTTCTGACAAATACTCTGTTATATCACACTTTGCATATTCACAAGTATCTTTATAGGCAAGCCTGAACAACTCTAAAAAAATAAACACAATTCTGCCTTTCATTCATATCTGGAGAGTCCGATAACATTGAACCCCAACAAAAGTGAAATCCAGTTCAAAGGCTCACAAACAAAGACAACTCAGAAAAGTCTGCGCAGGTTTTACCCAAAACAAAAGAAACCAGGAAATACAGCGTCTTTATCAGAAAAGGCAAACACAAACACCATCGTCTTAAATTGCCGTCGTAACACTTTTCAATTTCCCGTACTCACTGTGCTCCAACCAGCTAGGGCCATGCATAATACAGCAAATCAACAGCAATTGGACTGCGTTTAGGTCTTTTCCAGTCTTTCACATGGATACTTTCAAATGTTTTAAAGCTAGTTTATTTATATTTCAGATGTTTACATTTTGGATTGTTTTTTTCTTATCTTTAATTTCGCTAATGTACAATGCCTTGTCTTTTTATGTTGCTGCAACGCAAACATTTCCCAAATTGGGATCAGATAATGCTTAATTTATTCAATAAACAATAAACTAAGGGTTTGGTGTCTATGTACGTTTTGATTTGAGTTTCTTTCCTACAGAAAGACACTTGGGATAACCCAAGTTATTCTCGAGGTGTCACATGCAATGATATACGCCTTATTCTCATTGGTAAGGATTAGGGATGCTCCGATCCATCGTCCGATACTCACTCTCTACCGATCCATCGGTGCTCTCTAAACATGCCGATCGCATGACGTAAAATACATGACACTTTTCTCTGTGCGGCAAAACAAGCTCGCCAAAATGTCTTCACCGGTCTAGCAGTATTTAAGGTGTCCGAAAAAGACAGTAAAATAGCGGTATGCAACGTGAAGCAGAAACCCTGCAGCTCCGCCCGACGGACCGGTGAGCGAAACACACACTAAGAGTTAGATCTAACACACTTAGCTATTTGATCTACCTCTGGAACAAGACACACTAGGTATACATATATTTATTCTTCACTGTCGGGTCACTCATTACAGAGAGAGAGAGAGAGAGAGAGAGAGAGAGAGAGAGAGAGAGAGAGAGAGAGAGAGAGAGAGAGAGAGAGAGAGAGAGCTCTTCCGCTAATTTCTCCCGTGTTATTCTCCAAAGTGAATGTAAACTTGAATAATGTTCTTCATCTGAAGCTCCAGTGAAAGAGCATTAACTGAGTTTTGAACATCACTTTAAATCTTCCATTTAGGCCCCGCCCACTCCATCGGATCGGTATCGGCCGATACTGATTCCGGCGATCGGCCCCAAAATGGGCGATCGGAGCATCCCTAGTAACGATGGAAAGAAGACCCGAAACGTACGCTTTATGGGAACAATACCTCAGAAGCTCTGGTTGGCAGACGGACAGTTTTCAGGACTAGTAAACGGTCAGTCAGCTGTCACCATAATCCAAGACCCTGAAAGAGCAGAGATGTTTCTGTGTCGTTAACTTGGTGGCCTTACAGTTTGCAGAGGGGGTTGTAGTCGACACCCATGAAAACATCTTCTATTCTGCAATTTGACCTCTAAACCGTTTGCTTATGATGAAGGATCGGTAGCAGTAACGATGTTTCTCACTTGTCCAAAACAAAGTTCCTGGCCATGCTAGCAGTGTCTCCTGAGGGACGTCAATGCTCATTTGTTGGCTGGACCAGCATCAGACTGAACTCCATCACCAGCTGTTGAATGGATTGACATGAAATGTGGTTCATGTTGCCTTCAGGATGAATTTGAATGAGCTTCTGACTTTTCATCTAGCGCCAACTTGAAGTCATCGAGAGAGAGATGACAATCAGCATTCACATAACGGCTGTGCTTCACAGTTAGCAAGGCTTCAACAATCAGCTAATATGCTAATTAGTTATTCGTTAATAATCGGCTCGTAAGTAACATTGTTATCAGCTTCTAACACATGGAGGGATTTAAGATTAGACAGGAAGTACTTTATTCATCCCAATTTGGGATTTGTTTGCGTTGCATAAAAAGACATGGCATTGTACATTAAAAATAAAAAATAGAAATAAACAATCCAAAATGTAAACATCTCAAATTGAAATAAAATAGCATTCAAAAAAGTAGAAAATATACACGTTGATTTACAAATGTAACAAAATATAAAGCAGGATATTATACATACATAAGTGAGGAATGGAATATTAAATATTGCAGCTTGTTATCTGTTTCATACCTGACAAATCCAGACATTTAAAGAAATCACTCTGACTTTTCATCAGTATTGTAAATGTTATATAAACCAGAACAATTCATTGATACATCTAGAAAATAATAGGCAGATTTATAACAATCAAATACATCCCTAGACTTCTTTGTATCTCGTGTTGAGACAGACAAACCAACCTCGATTCAGGAAAAGCAAAACTGTTTCCTGTAAGTAAAGTTTATCAGAAATGTTTCCGCTTTTTTATCCATAAAAAGCATCTCTTTCTAATCTAAAACTGAATTTGTAGGACCGATAGAGGATGTTGAATGCTGTACAGATGATAAAGCTACTGATATCAGGCTGGATTCAGACAACTACATCCTCAAAGTGAACAAAGACAGATGTTGGTTGATCGTGAATAAGACACACTTTATTTGATCTTTTAATTTCTGTATTTTCAATAGTTTTGTCGGGCAAGACCATTCAACCCCCATGCAATGCACCAGCGAACCGTTCTATATCAGGAAACAGATATGACAGGTAGAATAGACTTTGACAGACTTTCAACAACCCCTGTCTGTCACACTGACGGATTATAATGTATTACGGCACAAACTCTGCTGACATGTTCATACGTTTCCTCTGCCGAGCTTTTTTCTGATTGGAAGCTTTTTGGACATTCATACCTAAAAACAAATCGGGAAAAACTGCAGCTGAGCGAAAGTAAGGATCAAGATATCTGTCCGTTTGGATTCCAACCAGTAAATATGTTTTTATAACGCCACATCCCCCTCCACAGCTTCACAAAGCCACTTCTATCAGCTGTGACTATATGAATAATACACATAATTAAAATAATAATGAGGTGGCTTTGTGTCTTTAATGGTGAAAGTGAAGTGGAACCAGAGTTTGTCTTTGAGCAGAACACGCTGTGTGTTCTGCAGCCAGGACGCATGACGGAGGGAAAAGGTGTCATTCAGATGATAGCCACTTCCCCACAGAGGCATGTTTTACAGTTGATAGCCACGTCCCCACAGAGGCATGTTTTACAGATGATAGCCACGTCCCCACAGAGGCATGTTTTACAGATGATAGCCACGTCCCGCTTGATTAGCAAAAAAGAGGTGGAGACACAGCTGTTATTTTTCCTTCACTGCAAACGTCTTGAAATTATTATTAAATATTATTATTATATTGAATTAAATGTAAATAGAACACTTACAGAAAAATCGGTTAAATTCTGTTATCAATTAATTCACAAGTTATTTGGTTTATTAACTGTCAGAAAATGTTTTGAACATTTTCCAAAGCTTAAGGGGGTAGGAAATGTGGAAAAAATGTTCCATCGTTATTTCCCAAAGCCTAAGGCATCGTATTTAAATAAGTACTTCTACTAAATATATATAATTCAATATATCTTACATACTTTAAAATACACAAACAATCGTAATCAATACAAGATTATTTTCCAGGTTCATTGATGTCAGAAAATTGTGAAAAATATCCATTTCTTTTTCCAAGCAATGCCGCCAAATTGCATGTTTTCTGCAACTGCCTGTCTCTTTTGCCTGGAATAAACGTCCTCAACAAATTCAATACGTCACAATTTAAATTAACATTATCACATTGGTGTATCCAAAGTTTCTGAAGGTATTCGTAACCACTATTATTCAGACCAAATATTCTATTTTTTTTTTTTTATACTCGTTCACTTTCTTAATAGAGACAGAGATTGCGCCTTAACCAAAACTTAATTGCATGCAAACCCCTGTGTGGGCACTAATGGTGGTTGGTAGCCGCTTTATTCAGCAATTACAGGTGAAATCATAAGCTTTTGGACCTTATGAACTGAATGTCTTAGATTGCACACATGAAAACTGTTTGTGGTGCAAAGATTGGACCACTAAATGACGAAAATGCTGCAAAAATTACTTTAACAATTCTAAAATAATATAGATTTACAAAGAGTAAGAGTTTATTCAGCTGAGTGTCCTTATTAATACACTCTCACTAAAACGAATACCCTCTATCACATGTTATATTTCTCACTTTGACCTTTTCCCCGAGAGAAACATGATTAAAGGTTACACTCTGCATTGTTTTGCCTCGAGACAGGAGTGCACATTAGAGAAGAAGCATGAAAGCAAAGAGATGAATTACTCTCGATGAGGAACGTCTGTAAAGTATCTTATATCGAGTCATAGTGATAGAGTATGTTCTGCCACTGCTGGAAAGAGGAAGAGACAAAAAAATGGAGGATAAAGAGGGACAGGAGACAGATGTTAGTCTTTACCGGAGTCCAGCGGCTGATACTGATAATGGAAGGTAATTTAGGAAGAACACTTTGATGTAAGTGTGTGCCAGAGGAGGTCAGGTTATTTCACTTAGAAAACAGGACCACACTCTCTGCAGAGAAACGGTGTGTGTGTCCTTGTGTGTGTTTTCACCCAGTCATTGCACTATACTTAATAGCATTCAGCCCTCATGCTCATAAAGGAGCTTTTCACTGGATTCTGGTACAAATTATGTCGGTTTTCTGAATGAGAATTTCGGTTTTTGCCAAGTAGGTTTCGACATACGAGGAATCTTCTTTGGTTTATGAAGGTGCAGATATGCTGTATACTAAGAAGGAGGAATTGAGACGTACAAATGTGCACAAATATTGAAATAATACAAAGAATATTGAAAAAACCATGATTCAAATGGTTTTAATGTTGAACAAGAGGGTGTCATATGCTAAACAGATGGTAAAGCCCTTTGTTATTGGTTATATTTGGCTTTATAAATGGGGGCTGTGCAAACATGAACACAGAAAGAGAAATTATGTGAAAACAAATCTCAATTGAAACTATTGAAAAAGCTATTATAACCATGCAGACAAGGCAGAACATTGAAGACATGCCAATTCTAATGTATGTGCAGTCTATCTGAATTTCAAAGGCATGATAAATCTCAAGTGTGACAAACATCAAAACCCAAAAAATTGTTTTGTATTTAAAGTAGTCTACAGCTATGCTTTTTATAAACAGTATTCGGTTAGTGTCCTCAGGTAGTACCATATTCTGTAGGTAGGTACCATATGGCTCTAAAGGTGTGTGTTGTGTTTTCTGCAGGTGGTGGACTGTTCCTGGGATGAGACAGTGAAGATCTACACACCTGCCTGTCTGTCTGCAGGAACACAAAGTACAGCACGATAGAACACACACACACACACACACACACACACACACACACACACACACACACACACACACACACACACACAAAGAAATAAAGTGGAATAAGTTGTTTTACCAACCGTAAACCCAAGATAAGATGCACTGACACATGTTTGCTTTCATTTTCTACGTAATTTATTAATTTGACTGTAAAATACTTTTTTTTCTGAAGGTTATTTTCACATGTTTTGGAGTCTTTTTTTCAATCTTTAAAACATCCACAATGAACATTATGTAACTACTTTACCTAAAATAAATTGTTATGTCATGGTATTGTGCACCAAGAATGCCTGTTCTTGCATAATGTATCTTACGTTAGCATGTCTTACCATTTTGTAACTGCTGTAAATTAACTTGGTAAAACTAGATCATACTTTACAGGGAATTTCTTTTTCTGGTTATCCATCTGATTTCCTCTGCCTGTTCTGCCTCGACTCTTTGTGATTGCCAGAGTTTTCGGATGAACGTAAAGCTTTTCTTGTTGCTGAAGTAACACTAACTACCTTTAAGATAAACCACCGTTAGCTAGTTAGCTTTTAGCTCAGATAGCTGGGCTGCCCGAACTGTTTTAGCAATTTTAGCTGCATTGCTGTCTCATGTTGTTTGCAAAGTTGTAGACTTGCTTATTATTGAACATCAGTAATGTAATTATAACAATGAAAAGTGTTAAGTAACAACTGTCCATATTTTCAACAGTGATTAAAGGGTAATTACCCTCCAAAACTGTAGGGGGTGCTAAATATAAATACATAACTTTATTTAAACTATAGTTCTTATATTTTCTAATATTTCACAGATTTTCCACAAGCTTTTCATTGCTTTTATTTCAAAGCATCTTCATTTAGCCCTTTCCCTGCTGGCCCACTAATTCACCTGCCACACACACATACAATCTGGGGACCACTGCCAAAATGATAACTTTTTAACTGCCTAACCCCAGTGCTTTTTCTTATATCTGACCTTAACTAGTCCTAATAAAGACCATGAACTTAAAAAACAAATCTTATCCCTAAAATGAAAAGTTGTCTTGCTGTCCCCATAAGGAAATCCCCTGTTGTATTCCCCACAAAGGGGTGAAAACAAACACACACACACACACACACACCATCAACAGGCGATTTGCACTTTAACTTAATTCCCAAATAATTCAAAATGTTCAACACAAGCTTGGTCGTGTTGACTTTCCTGTGAATGAATTATGTAAATTATAATGTCTTTATGATCCATAACATCCATGTGATTATGTGTTTCTGTTTTATCTCACTGATACTCTGTTTGACTGAAGAAAACAAAATGTAAACTGTGACTAATTTCACCGCTGAAATGCCATCAGTGCAGATGTGTTAGTGGATGATGATCTGTACGTGCAGTGCCTTCAATAAAAATGCAAATATCATATGAAGATGATATCGAGGGTAATGCTCTACGAGTCGCAAACACACAGTGCTGCCATCAAGAGAACATTTTCGTTCAGACGTTTAGGAAGGACATATTTAAAGGATATTCCAAAATATCAATTTTAAAAAGAGCAGAACAATATTTAAGAGGCCCTATAATGCTTTTGGGGTTTTCTATTTCCTGTAGTGTGTTCTATAGGTGCATGTAAATGGTATGAAAGGGCTGCAAAGGGGGTTTCTCTACCACACATTTAATGTAATAATCTTAATGATAACATTTATTTGTATGCCACTTCAATACGGTGCAACTCAAAATAGCCAAGATTCAGTTACTAAGGATCGAACGCGGGCACAGATAGACCTATTTTAACTTCTTAAAGCTGCATTTATTCATTATTTTTCCCACTTTCCAGTTACGGCAGTAAAAGCAAAGTCTAAAGATAGTCTTTTCCAGTGTCCCAATGCAAGGGACGTTTCAAAAGCACATTTCAAAAACAAGGGCTTGAGAAAAATCCTTGGAGCCATGAAAAGAAACATCTTAGAAAAAACATTCAGTCATTTTAACTTGAAGCTGTAACATTGCAGTGTGAGTGTGTGTGTGTGTGTGTGTGTGTGTGTGTGTGTGTGTGTGTGTGTGTGTGTGTACGTCGTACGTCGTCGTACGTCGTCGTCGTACGTACGTACGTGTGTGTGTGTGTGTGTGTGTGTGTGTGTGTGTGTGTGTGTGTGTGTGTGTGTGTGTGTGTCGTACGTACGTACGTCGTCGTACGTCGTACGTACGTAACGTAACGTACGTACGTACGTACGTACGTACGTACGTACGTACGTACGTACGTACGTAGTACGTAGTAGTGTGTGTGTGTGTGTGTGTGTGTGTGTGTGTGTGTGTGTGTCGTCGTCGTCGTCGTCGTCGTCGTCGTACGTACGTAGTGTGTGTGTGTGTGTGTGTGTGTGTGTGTGTGTGTGTGTGTGTGTGTGTGTGTGTGTGTGTGTGTGTGTGTGTGTGTGTGTGTGTGTGTGTGTGTGTGTCGTACGGATCGGTCGTACGTACGTACGTACGT